>NC_081218.1:4569686-4689686 GCF_902713425.1 Acipenser ruthenus
ATCAGACTCCACACTCCTGTCTCTATAACCACGCATTCTGTTGCTTTTTTAATTGTTTCCCCCACACTACCTGGTCGCTGACAGACAAGCATGGTGTATAGCGGACCTGTTCTGGCTCAGTACCCCCGTTTGGTATTTAAATCAGAAACTGTTGTGATAGGCATGCTACACTTCACACTTGTTAATGAGAGCTGAATCTCAGATTCTCGAACAGTGGGGTAATATGAGAATACATGAATACATCTGCTGCTTCCAAAGACACTCATTAGCACTAATCTTGCGCTAATCTAATGTTAGACGAGGTAGCCCATGATTAGTGCAGACCGGGGCCTGTGAAACCAGCCATATGAGCGACACAGACAATAATCCTCAAAGACCTTCTAAATCAGTTCATGCTGAGGTCTCTGTAAATTAGAACAAAAGTTACATATATAAAAAAAGTTCCAGGTTGAATTTGTGACCTCATATCTAAGCTACAAAAATGGTGCTTGGAGACACAGAGCTGGTTTAATCCACATCCAAAATGCTGTATAAATAAAAATAAAATAAAAAGGATTTCTTATGTTGCGTTTATTATCACAATTCTGAAAGACACAGGGAGGAATCTTGCAAATTTCTACGACATATCAAGAAAATAATACTAGCAAGCAGACAACATATCCCACTATTTGCAGGGTTAGTAACTGCACTTTGCACTCACCGAGTTGCTGAAGAAGTTGCTGCATTTCATCGAATTACATTGTGAAATGCAAGTTAAAAAGGGACATCTGTGGTTTGTAAACCTCTAAGTTTCGATGAGCTCATACACCAACATCACCAAAAATCAATGTGCAGGCAGCAAAGGAGAAGCGTGCGATCGAAGCAGAAAACACTTTCCCTACATTACATGGGTACTTTGCCTACCGAGTTTGGATAACAAGTGAATAAATCGTGATTTTTGCGATTATGGACCCTGCATTCGATCATTTGTGTCCCAAGCACAATGCTGTCATCCCATCACTTGGCGTTTTCATGTTAATGATCATCACCAGCCCCCCCATCTACCTCCCTCTTTACACACGGGCCGCAGCAGCAGCAGTGCTGGAGTTAATGATTGCATTGGGGCAGGATGCTGCATGAGGCCACAAATCGCACCGCTTTGTCATGCAAATGGCAGGCAGCTGCCAGAGCCGTGCCCGTGAGGGGGTGAAACCGGCCTGCTGTTCCCTGCCGGGGCAGGACAGGTCCGTCCTTAACCCTTTAACTTCCAACCACCTTCCGGAACAAAGAAAGTAACGACAACATGCCAAGCACCCTGACTCCAAATTGTACAAAAAACATTAGCTACAAGTGAAAAGACCAATGTGGTGGAGCGCACTGCTACCAAACACAGCTGAATCCAAATTAACATTTTTCTAACCAGGATGATGAGAAAGTTTAAAAACAAGTGTTCAATTAAAAATTATGGGGGTGTAGATCAAAATGAAGTCTTTCAAAATGAAGGAGTTGAAAATTAGGAGGAAGTGTGGTCCAGTGGTTAAAGTCCGGGGCTTGTAACCAGAAGGTCGCCAGTTCACATCCCACCCTGCCACTGACTGACTCACTGTGTGACCCTGAGCAAGTCACTTAACCTCCTTGTGCTCCATCCTGCGGATGAGATGTTAAATCAATGTCCCATTGTAAGTGACTCTGCATATAGTTCACAGCCTAGCTCTGTAAAGCGCTTTGTGATGGTGGTCCACTATGAAAGGCGCTATATGAAGATTATTACTATTATTATTATTATTATTATTATTATTATTATTATTATTATTATTATTATTATTATTATTATTATTAAAAGTGAACCTAAACCATTACCTTAAATGCAGCACAGAAACAAGGACCAGAGGACAGTTGGAAATGAAGTGGAGATAGGACAGGGAGAAGGAGACACTTCTTCACACAGAGAGTGGTGAGGGGATGTAATGGGCTGCCTAGTCATGTTGTTGAGGCAGAATCACTGGGATCCTTTAAGACTCGACATGACAAAGTTCTGAGACCGATCAGCTACGAGGAACCTGACAAACACTGATGGGCCGAATGGCCTCCTCTCGTTTGTACTATATTTCTCATGTCGAATCTTGACCGTTGTCCAGTTTTGGACTCATGGCACGTAACAAAGGGTTAATCTCATCGCCCAACTCACTTACACACGTCGCCATAATCCCATCAAACCAGAGTTAGTTTGCATGAGGAAAAAAAGCACTGAATTCAAGCAGATTCAGAAGACGCTTAAAACAGGCTTGTTAAAGTTAAACAAGTCATACAAATCCGTGTTTTTATTCATAACCAGAAGAGAAAACATGCTAGTTGCAAGAGTTGAGTTGAGCATGCACTAAATTCGGATAGAGGGACACTCAAACACACACTCAGATGTTGCAGTTCTGTGCATTGTAATAATCTGGTGTATGTTATTATGTACAGCATGCACACTACAGGTCTTACATTCAGTGATGTCTGTGGCACCAGCTCAGTAATGCGAATGTGAGTAGAAATTAAAAATAAAATAAAAAAACTGCTTACTATTTTACAAAAGTAGCTTGAACAAATACAAGGGTCTCATATGAGCATGAGAGAAGTGCATTCCATTGGAAAATGATCTATTAAACTAGACCACCTTTTACTTCAAAGAAAGATGCCCTTTTGATAGCTTTCTGCGACATTTTAAAGCGACACTTTCTTGTAGATATTTTTATTGAATTACTACTACCTGATATATTTTGCATAAAAAACACAAAAGCCTGTCCTAAAAAGTATGGTAAATCAAAGTTGCTGGTATTATACTCTCTTCTTTCTCATTTAAATTTCAAGAAAATTAGCTTGGATTCCTTTTGTGCTAATGTGCATTCGGTGCATTGCCTAGAGACTAAAGATATTATCAATCTTTCTTTCAACTTTTCATTTTAAGATGCTATAAAAAGGCAAATAAGTTTGCTACAAATCACAGATGGCGAATGAGTTTCTCCCTCCATAGAACACTGAAATAATTAATGGAAACGACCTTGGTTCTTTTGTGTGTGCGTGTGCATGTCACACATACGCGTGTGTTGCACACAAAAGAAGCCAACAACAGCCACCCCCTACCAGCATGAATAGCTGGCCACGAGTGGGCTGTCACAGCAAGAACAATAGGGGCAGCAGCCGGCCGACATCCGTCCCCACCCGAGGTTTTGAACCAGTGCTGATGTACTCCAGTCCTCAGCTTCAATTGGATAAGTAGGCCTCCGAGCCAGATTGTGAGCGTTTCACGCTGCTTTGGAGCGGATTTAGGCTGTAACTGATTGGACTGTTGTTCAGCCTGGAGGGAAGGGGTAGGAGGGGAGGCAGGGGGTCTGGTTTAATCAAGAGCCCCACCGGACAAGAAAAGTCAGACTTCGCAACAGCTGTGGGAAGTCTAGGGGACACAATAGAGAAGAGAGAAGACGGTGCAGAGTGCCGTCACCTTTCTGAGAGGCCTTTTGTCCTGAGCAGAGCTGATACCAGCTGTGCGTCCATCGTGTTGCACGCACTCCCCACCCACCCTCCCCACACCTCAACCAAACACCACCAGCTGTAAGAACCGAACGCTGAGTTGGGTTGTTTGCAGGCAGCTGCTTAGGGGAGGCCTTTCTTGTTATTTAGCTCACTAGCTGGCTGGACAAATCCCATTTTGCAAGGAATTGTTTCTTCAGCTGTCGCTAGGATCAGTTGCACCGGCCTGCCAGGCTGCATCTCTCCCGCCTTTTGTTTCTGAGCTCAGAGAAAGAGAGGTCCTGGGTGAAATGTGACAGAGTATTGTTGTGGTGTTGGTGTTTGTGGCGTTCATTGCCCAGAGTGTTGGGACAGCAGAAGAAAAGTAGGCAGGTGTGTGTCAGTGTGTGTGTGTGGGGGGGGGGTTCATGTTTACAGCCAGTGCTGAAATATAAAGAGATGTTCATCGTTTATATTGGATGCACTTGTCTGTACTGCAAGTCTCCAGATTACTGATCCATCTAAATTAAACCCAGGTCCGGAAAACACAAGTTCTCCTCTATAATTAGATCAATGGGATCTTGGTCTGCATTAGCACAATAAGCGTGGACTGTGAAGTGCTTGTTAAGCATGAAGCGCACCAAATCCAATGCTGGTTATCGTTCTGCGACTTACTGAACCAGTGAACCAGCACACATGTAGGTCAGTAACATATAACAGTGTCCATGTAAGAGCCTCCTCAAGGACAGACTCATTTTGTCCTCGATTTCTAAAGTAATGCAAAAGGGTTGTTATGAAACAGCAGTCACTGATGCTGCTCTCTGCTCACATGCTTCACAGCGAACAGTTTCCACATGAAGCCTCATCGCCGTAATTCTTAAAGATATATATAATTATATATATATAAGATATATAAAATATATATAATTTTACAGCTTGCCTTGACTGTTGGGGCTAAAGCTTCTCTGTACAATACAAACATATACTAGAAAGAAAAAACACATAAAGGGACACACCAACACAACAGGAATGCAAGTACTGTAGCTGCCTGAAAGATCCATCATGGTGCAGTTAATAATAATGTTGTGGTACTGAAGGCTTGTGTGACAGAACAACGCCACCCTCACACCACCCTGTGTAAATTAACACTGAATTATCAAACTCACACACATTGTGCAGGAGTGCGTGTTTGCTTGGGATGATGGTTGTTCTGCAGGTGTGTCTGTGAAGTTTTCTATCTTCAAGAAATGCCATCTAGAACAGTCGCAGGGTGAGCAGCTAAGAACCTATTGCTTAGCCATTTCAGACTTTTACTGTGAGCTTAATTAGAGCCATCCTCGCATGTGGTCTCTATGAGGGGTCTGATTTAGCTCAGGCGTAACTAATTAAGCTGGCATGCAATTGTAGACTGGTTACTTAGTGTACCATTTCAAGCTATATGGAACGCAGTACAGTACCTATGCAGGTAAATTTGCAAAAACAATCGGAGGGTATGGAATGGGTTTGCTGCACTGTTTCTGCTTAGTTAGTGAGTCCTTGAAGAGGAGTGTGGATTACATTCTGGGATCAATCAGCTACAAAAGCCAGTCAAGCATTGGGGGGCACAAACGGCTTCGTCTCACTCATAATTTTTTTTATTGGATTTTTATATTAATTGAATAGTCACTGGAGAACCAGCTCAGAAATGTTAGATAGTAAATATACAGGTAGTGGACAAAAAAAGGAAACACTCTGTGCAGCAGTGTGGTGTAAGTAAATGGGTAATTGTATGTAAAAATAATGTGATATCTTGTAACAATTTTAAGTCGCCCTGGATAATGGCATCTGCTAATAATAATAATAATAAAAAAATGAGGGACACCAAGTAGGAGGCTGTGTGGTCCAGTGGTTAAAGAAAAGGGCTTGTAACCAGGAGGCCCCCGGTTCAAATCCCACCTAAGCCACTGACTCATTGTGTGACCCTGAGCAAGTCACTTAACCTCCTTGTGCTCCGTCTTTCGGGTGAGACGTAGTTGTAAGTGACTCTGCAGCTGATGCATAGTTCACACACCCTAGTCTCTGTAAGTCGCCTTGGATAAAGACGTCTGCTAAATAAACAAATAATAATATTGAAAGCAAGGGCTTCCACACAAGTGTGGCTCATGCGTTAATTAAGAAAATAACATCCAAGCATGCTTAGGGTCATGTATAAAAATGCTGGAGAGGCTTGGTTGCCTATAATTATGCCTAGCATGGCTGCAAGAGGAGACCTCAGTCATTTTGAAAGAGGGGTGATTGTTGGGTTGCGTTTGGCAGGAGCTTCAGTGACCAAGACAGCTCTACTGGGCAGCAGTGTGGAGTAGTGGTTAGGGCTCTGGACTCTTGACCGGAGGGTTGTGGGTTCAATCCCCAGTGGGGGACACTGCTGTTGTACCCTTGAGCAAGGTACTTTACCTAGATTGCTCCAATAAAAACCCAATTGTATAAATGGGTAATTGTATGTAAAAATAATGTGATATCTGTATAATGTGAAATAATGTGATATCTTGTAACAATTGTAAGTCGCCCTGGATAAGGGCGTCTGCTAAGAAATAAATAATAATAATAATAATAACTTGCTGATGCTTCACAAGCAACAGTGTCTAAGGTGATGTCGGCATGGAACTCCGAGGGAAAGACATCATCAGCAAAGGGCAACAGTGGGCGGAAGCGCATACTCCAGGATAGTGATATCCGTGCATTAATTCGAAGTGCAAGGCAAAACAGGTGAGCAACTGCAGATCAATTGCCTGCAAATTTCAACCTGGGGCACGAGCAGCCAGTTTCAACAAAAACGGTCTCCCAAGAACTCCACAGAGCGGGATACCAAAGTGGCCCAATGCCCTATCAAGTGACTTTAAATCGGTGTTTCCATTTTTTATGTCCACTACCTGTACATGTTCCAATTCCATACTGTATCCACTCCCTCATATATAACTCTATACTGCAGGGCAGCAGTGTGGAGTAGTGGTTAGGGCTCTGGACTCTTGACCGGAGGGTCGTGGGTTCAATCCCAGATGGGGGACACTGCTGCTGTACCCTTGAGCAAGGTACTTTACCTAGATTGCTCCAGTAAAAACCCAACTGTATAAATGGCTAATTGTATGTAAAAATAATGTGATATCTTGTAAGGGCATCTGCTAAAAAATAAATAATAATAACTCTACTGCATGCAGGTCGGGTGTCTCCCTACAGTATGGTTCTTGTACGTTTTAACAACGTATCAATTCTGAAATGATTTTGATTACAAAAATCTACACATCACTCGTGAATGACGATTACATATTGCACAGATTTGTAAATTCATTTCATAGTCTGCTCCCATCACAGTCGTACGTACTGGTACGCACAGGAAAAGTACCATCGAAACTCTGCAGAGGAAAAAACTGGGATTTTGTACAATGGAAGACATATGACATGACATAGCAGGGAAAGAAAAACCCGCAGTCACAGCTGGGAAACAAAGAAGAAAACTTCTGGGAGTGAATGGAAAAGTTTTGACTGATCACATGGAAGTCTTTTGTTTTACTGCAGGAACACAATGCATCACGAAATGTATATCTGCTGGAAAAGCATCACCAGTCTTACTGTAGATCTCTCCACCTTCAAAGCAAATGAAGCTCTCAAACCCCCATGCAGCTGAAGTTGATATTGGCAGGGATGTTTGTCTAGGACTCGTTTAGAGGAGAACTGGAGTTCTGCCATCCCACGAATCAGCAACCTTGCATGGATAACTGGAAATCCTATATTATCAATGGGCTTACACTACGCTCCTGCAGTTCACAAACACTTAGCAGTGCATGTCAGGGGAGGGTCTCTGTGGATTAGACGGAAACGGCTGCATTAGTCACTACGGCAGTCAAATCTACAATCTCAATACCACTATCAGGGCGTTCACATATTATATTACAGGTAATGTTTACTGAGCCCTTTAAAAAAAAATGAATACCAAAAAAATGTGCTGTACATTGGCAACCATGGCACAGAAATACAGTGTTTGTATTTCTTTTTACAAAACGTGATGAGCAATGAAACCTTTTTACATCGTTTTCAAAGATTTTACTGTTGTAAATCATTCATGGTTACATTTTAAATGGATGGATACACTGTAGTTTTGGTTATCAATTAAACAATATAAGTTTTTGTAGGTTAGAACTGTAGATAAACAACTGAGTGTAACAGAGAGGTCAGCGCCATAGAGCAAGCGTGCATTTCATTATTAGCTCAGCTTTTCATTTCTATAAGTTTTCTTGACTTTGGAACATCTCTGAAGGCACTAGACCTCTCCTCCATGCAGGTCTCCAGATGAGAGGCACTAGACCTCTCCTCCATGCAGGTCTCCAGATGAGAAGGCACTAGACCTCTCCTCCATGCAGGTCTCCAGATGAGAAGGCACTAGACCTCTCCACCATGCAGGTCTCCAGATGAGAAGGCACTAGACCTCTCCACCATGCAGGTCTCCAGATGAGAAGGCACTAGACCTCTCTTCCATGCAGGTCTCCAGATGAGAGGCACTAGACCTATCCTCCATGCAGGTCTCCAGATGAGAAGGCACTAGACCTCTCCTTCATGCAGGTCTCCAGATGAGAGGCACTAGACCTCTCCTCCATGCAGGTCTCCAGATGAGAAGGCACTAGACCTCTCCACCATGCAGGTCTCCAGATGAGAAGGCACTAGACCTCTCCTCCATGCAGGTCTCCAGATGAGAAGGCACTAGACCTCTCCTTCATGCAGGTCTCCAGATGAGAGGCACTAGACCTCTCCTTCATGCAGGTCTCCAGATGAGAAGGCACTAGACCTCTCCTCCATGCAGGTCTCCAGATGAGAAGGCACTAGACCTCTCCTCCATGCAGGTCTCCAGATGAGAAGGCACTAGACCTCTCCTCCATGCAGGTCTCCAGATGAGAAGGCACTAGACCTCTCCTCCATGCAGGTCTCCAGATGAGAAGGCACTAGACCTCTCCTCCATGCAGGTCTCCAGATGAGAAGGCACTAGACCTCTCCTCCATGCAGGTCTCCAGATGAGAAGGCACTAGACCTCTCCTCCATGCAGGTCTCCAGATGAGAAGGCACTAGACCTCTCCTCCATGCAGGTCTCCAGATGAGAAGGCACTAGACCTCTCCTTCATGCAGGTCTCCAGATGAGAAGGCACTAGACCTCTCCTTCATGCAGGTCTCCAGATGAGAAGGCACTACACCTCTTTGCCATGCATGTCCCCAGATGTACATTCACCTGTCTCAGTTTTAGCAAAGCAGGATGGCACAGCATGTATTATGTGGTATTCTAATTGGAGAGGGACTCTAGCAATAAAAGCTTGGGAGAACCGACAAGCATACATTATAGAAGAAGGCTGCTATTAAGTCTATTACAGCTTCATAGACTTTTCAAAGAGAGAATGTAAAAGAAATGAGAAGTATGACTATACATTCAAGGACAGAAAATAAATCGCACTGAAGCTAAAGGGACTTTTAATGGGAATGGAGAAAAAACTTTTTTTTTTTTCATTCATACACAGCCCTATAACAAAGCCTTACATGCTAAAAAGTCCAACCAAATATATTCTGTGACCCAATAAAACTGATGTGAGCCCACACCCAAGGCTTGTGCCTTAACCTACTGCTCCACTAAGCCATCTTTACTCCACCAGGCAGGCTCAGTGAGTTCTTATCTCCAATATGCGGTTCCACTCTGTAGTGAATTACAGTGCAAAAGAGCAATCTGGAGTTTCATGATCATTGGGGAGACCGGAAAAAAAACCTCCAAGAATGAGAGAAGCAATTTTTGTCCAGAAGCGAGCAACACCACTATAGCCTCCTGCATGTACTCCGAGTTTTGGATTAACAGTGAAGTTAACGTTGCCCTGTAAGCCAGTCCTGGGTTGTCCTTGTTAGGCATATTATTGAACCTCTTGGTGTTACACTCCAATGCCCTTTCTCCTTTTAAAAAGGTGTTACAGAACATCCCACAAAGTTGACAAGAAACATTTCCTCTGCAGTGTCCCGGGTTATCCATACATTTTTTTAAACATATTGTTGATCGTTTTGAATTTTTTAATCACCCATCATGGGTCTCACAACTCAATTGGGCAATACATTTCTCAACATTTACTAGGGAGCATTTTGCCATGAGAAAAAAAAGAAAAGAAAAAGTCTTCTAAGGTTTGCACCATTTGTGTATCCAAATCAAGTTCCCTCCTGCAAAAATGCTGGTTTTCTGTTCCCACAATACCCCTCTCATATATATCAGAGGGAGCATGAACTGGATTCACCGAGATCTTTAGAAAAATCTCTCTCCTGGAGAACATTCCCAAGTAAAGGTTTAAAAAAGTAATTGCCTAGTCTATTTACCTATGATGTGTGAATAAAAACAATATAAAACAGGAGTATGTTGAAAAGAAATTGCTGCAGTATGGACAGCACGGGACACAGCAAAGGGAATGAAATGTGTTTCTTGTAAACACTGCAGGGGGTTCTGGAACGCTAATCAGTACCATTAGCAGGCCATATAAAAATGTGCCTTCTCCGCAAAATTCAATCTAACACTTCAATCATTAGAAATAATAGTGATTTTAAATACATCTCCAAAAAAGCATTTTGATTATTGTTGAGGTGGTGTGTCCAGCAAACAAATACAGAAATGTGCGAGTTTGTAAGCATGCATGTTTGTGAACGTGATCGCTGTACCGACTCAATGCAAGAGACTGTAACCAGTCAAGTTCAGTTTCAATACAGTGTCAATGCAGCAGCTTTGTGAACGGTCTTGAAGCCTTTTCTTGTAAAGCTCCTACATTCTGGAATGCTCTGCAGCTCCTACATTCTGGAATGCTCTGCAGCTCCTACATTCTGGAATGCTCTGCCGCTCCTACATTCTGGAATGCTCTGCAGCTCCTACATTCTGGAATGCTCTGCAGCTCCTACATTCTGGAATGCTCTGCAGCTCCTACATTCTGGAATGCTCTGCTGCTCCTACATTCTGGAATGCTCTGCCGCTCCTACATTCTGGAATGCTCTGCCGCTCCTACATTCTGGAATGCTCTGCAGCTCCTACATTCTGGAATGCTCTGCCTTCTCTGTCAGGGAAGCTGGGATTCTTACTGTTTTTAATTCAAGATTGGAAACATATTTTTTACAAAATTGCTTTTTTATCTTAGTTTTTCCATTTTACAATCTAAACTGCTTTTTTTTTTTAATTCCCAATTTTATATATTTTTTGTTTTTAGACACTTAATTGTTCTATTTTTACAAACTAGTTTTTCTAATTTTACAATTAAACCCAGTCTTTTTTAATTTCTGTTTTATTACATGTTGTATCACAGTTTTTAATTTAATTGGATTAATTGTTCATTTTTGGCCTGAATTGAAGTGAATACCTACAAAAGACAAAGGCAGACAACAATTCTACTGTATTACTTGGTAGAATGACAGACTGTGCTAGGGTGCTCCTTCTAATTGCTTTGAAAAAGAAAAACAAATCAAAACAAAAAAACAACCATGAAATGCTTCACAAAGTATGTCTTTTTCCTATGCTGTTTAGGATAGTGAGGATATGTTGTTGTCCAAGAAGCTTGACATTTGCATATATATATATATATATTTTTTTTTTTACTGGACGAGGGCTTATCGCACGTTTGCACTGAATTAAGCTTGCACGTTCACACACTGCTTGTGTATAGGAAAAGTCCCAACAAAGTGAAGAATCATTGGAGAGTTGCTTACAAACTGCAGCACGTGTGCGTAGACCGTGCTTACATGCAAATCCCTGTGCCAGCAGTCACTTGATGAGTCAATTAAAAAAGCTCACGTGTCTCCAAAGGAATTAATTACGCAGTGAAGGAAAGCAGAGAATTGTGCCTTGTTGATCTGGTGCAGCAGTGCAGTGGTTACATGACAACGTAGCCACGCCCCTGCTATACTGGCTCTGGACTCGATACTCGAACTGTCCCTTCCTGTAGCTGCCTGGACTGTGTGAGAAAGCTTGTGTTAACAGCCTTGTCCTAGGAATGATCAGATCAGAGGGTGTGACTTCACATTTAGTAGAGAGAGAAAAACAAGAGGACATAAATGGGAATCGAGTAAAAAGAAGTTTAGAACAGAAGGCAGGAAGCACTGTTTTTACACAGAGTTATAAATGCATGGAATAGCCTACCAGGTGAAGTAGTAGGATCTAAAACACTGGGAACATTAAAAAAAAAAAAGACTAGATTCTGCGCTTTTAAATGAGTTCCCTCCAGTCGGGGAGAATGGTGCGTGAAGTGTTATTTAATCTGTAGTATTTTGTATTTAATTATATCCTGATGTAACTATCACTGACACTGTTATCTGCTCCGTTACTGAATCGTATTTTGTGTTATACTTGTACTTGCTAGAACCGAAGTCATTGTATTTTATCTTGCTCTTAATTGTATTAATACTTGTACTGTGACTCTTGAAATGTATTTTTGTTTACGACTGTAAGTCGCCCTGGATAAGGGCGTCTGCTAAGTAATTAATAAATAAATAAATAAATAAATAAGTAATAATAATAATATCAACAACAAGGGACAAGCCTTGATGGGCCGAATGGACTTTTCTTGTTCCCAAACTTCTCTTATTTGATAATCACGATAATGGGAAATGGTCTAGTCACATTGCATCAACAGAACTCGATTTAAAATCTTGTGCGGTTTCAATTGAAACAAGATTAGACATTTCATTCCCCCATTTTGTGGATTTATTAGGGTGTAACTACAGGAAGGATTTTAGGCAGCGAGATTAAAAGTAGACAGTTTACTTGCAGTGGGAGGTTTTGTTTCCAATGGGTCAGCCAGGGGGGGAGAGTGAGTGTGTGCCCGAGGCAGCACAGTCTATACAGGATGAAGAAACTGGGCTGGCACCAAAATGAAACAAACTGCGAGCCCAAGGTTGGGGTTATTTTGTTTTAAATAAATAAATAAATAAATAAATGAATGAAAAAAGTGAACCGAGATGCGGCGTCTGTTTATATGGCCTGTTCATCATTTTCTAACTAAATACATAAGAGAACGCTTTAAAACACAGTGAGTTCGACCGGTTAACTTTAATTTATAGTAAATCATTCTAAATCAGTAGGGCCTTACCAAAAACGGCTTAGACGTCCGCTATAGTTAGAACTCCTGGAGTTTAGTTAGAGCTCCTGGAAGGAGTTAGGTTTTGTTTTGTGTAAAGAAATAAACACACAGGCCTGTCCTGTTTAAACTGAAAGCATGTTTAAGGATCAACTTTGCAAAATGAGTTAATTCTATGGGGTGATGCAAAACTTTTGGCCACAGCTGTACAGAACTGGAATTAATACATAAAGAATAATGTAATAAGAACATTTACAAAACGAGAGAGGCCATTCGGACAACCAGTATTAGACTGATCTCAAAACGTTGTCAAGTAGGGTCTTTAAGGATCCCAATGATTCATGGCTAGGGAACCAATTCCATACCCTCAAATCTTTTACCACTAATGCTTCACATTAGTGGTAAAATTAAACCTGAACCAAAAACCCCCGATGGGTATTTCTCCTCAAAGGATCACTCTGTGCCTTCCTTTCCTCCAGTCTGTTGAAGGGGCCCGTTTTCATGTTGTTATTTCATTCACCTGCTTCTTACACCTGCCAGGTCCAGCTCTGAGATCACAGGAGAGATAAGCGTCGGGACACATTTCTCAGGGACTCCACGCCGTCTGGAATATTAGATCCCTGCACTATCAGGGCTGGCTCGCTCCAAAGGCATCCTCTTAATATCCCATCTGTAGTAATGCGAGCATGTGTTTTGCTCTGTATTTCTGTAGGACAACGTTTCTTTTTTTTTTCTCTCCCTCCCCTCCCCCACTCTCCCTCGGAGCAGATCTTGTGGTCTGCCTGTTTTGGAGCTCACAGCCTGCCCTTCCCAATCCTTCATCCCAAGTACTACTAGCCCACATCTGTCCAGCACCTGAACAGCACAGCCAACGCACCACAGGAGAGCGTAGACTGCAACCAATCCAGTCTGCAGAACCAAGAGGCAACAGCAATGCAATGCAATCAATCTGCCCGTATCTACCATTTAACAAACGAAATCACTGTCTCCGTAAGGCTATAAAGGCTAGTGTAGTACAATCCATCACTAGAAAACAGACACTTTTACACATTGTGGAGGACACTGCGGGAGGACACACTGGAGGTATTGGAAATGCAATGGTGTCGGGGATTTTGGTATCATTATACATTTTCAATGCCAACACGTTAGTGATTTAACACTAAGCATGAACATTTACTAAAACATTTTCAGCATTTCTTTTTCTCTTGGCATTTTTGTTATTAATGTTTAGGCCTATGCAAGTTATTATTCATATCTTCACCAGTGGGTGTTAATTATGTTTCATCGCAGCTGGTGTTGCTGAACCAACCCTATATATTGATTCCTCATCACAGACTTAGTGTCTTGAAGACACTGCTCACAATCATTACCTGCTGTTCTGTTCCATTTGCACTCCACATGAAACCAAACAGTAAGCCTTTGTCCCAATCTCCCTGACAGGTATTGGGTCACAACCCTCTCATCAAGACCTTCTATAGTGCCTTCTCATTTCATGAGGTGCATTGCAGCCAGGGGTTATTGCTGTACAGAGGTATTTTGGGTTACATTGGAACTCTCCCAAAATGTGATTTAATTGGGGAGTAAAAAACTTTAACAGTAAATATCTTAAATACGGTGCATATTTTCTGTGTGGTCTATTTCAACGGTCTAAACAGTAGCAGAGCTAAATACAGCCTCTCATTACGTCTATATTAACCTACATGGGGGCCTTCTCTCAAACAACAGAAATGCATTGAAGTAAGGTTTGCAAAAAACTAGGTTGATGCATTTTAGAGAGGAGTTATTAAAAGCCACCATTAAAACAGAGCACTGTGTCTCTGCACCATGTTGTTAAACATTGAACCAAGACAGCTTCAACAGTATGACTGAATTACAATGTATTTAATGTTAAATGCATATGACACTTCAACAGTATGACTGCATATACCCACAATGTATAATGTTAAACACATACGGTACTCAAATGTTTCCAAGGGGCTACTTGTGTCTCAGCTCCATCCATCTGGTGTCCCTATTCCCCAGGGCTCTCTGGCAGTTCACCAGCTCTCTCTCTCTCTCTCTCTCTCTCTCTCTCTCTCTCTCTCTCTCACACACACACACAGAGGCATTAACACATTCTCATTCAGGACGCGCTCCAGCTATTGTCAGACTGACACCTTCCTGATGAATAGCATGTTCATAGGGCCTCTTGCAGATTAGTACATTCATAAGAAACAAACACAGCTCACATGCTGGCCCGTCATCATAGCAGCGTCCTGGGACTCAACTGATACCGTCTGCACCGGATTGTGGAACGAACTGGGACCTCCACCCATTCAACTGAAGGGAGAGACGAGGGCTGGACCCGAACCCAGCTCTGTAGTCTTGACGCAAGTATGGGTCTTATGCTAATAGGTGGAGATTCGTTACAAATGCTTCCAATGCTGATTCATATGAAATATACGTGCCATGGAAAAGGATTGGGGATTCAGTGCTTCTGAAGGTCTTCTTGTATGTTAGGACTTTACAGACATGAAGCAGAAATAATGCAATGTATTTTACTGTTTTAAAAGATTAAGCATTCACATACATACAACTAGGGGAATGCACATGTGTGTGTGGAACGTCTTTCCGGGGCTATGAATTTCAATCCACATCCATAGCTATGAATACTCCACTATATCCATGTCATCAGGGACAGTTACTGTGAATGATTAGAAACAAAAGCTATACCAAACTCACCTATTCTTCCAAAGAAGCGAGATCCTCAAACAGGCTCTCGTCACTTTGTCTTTCTTATCAAAGGGAGAACTCTGAGGGTCTTGGAATGAGTCGTGAAAAACACATTCACCTGATCAAACAGAGCATCTTCTTCACAGTTTGGGCAATCTGTTTAGTTATCATCTGCAACCATAGATCAGCAGGCAGTCGGAACTAGAATTAGCCTAAAATTACATCATATTTTTCACTGTTTAGAATATGTACTGTTCATGTCTTATTTACAAAGTAGAAGGAGTCTCTTCTCTGATTGGTCAATATTCTGGCGGCTGAGAAATAGAACCTGTTTATATTTTCTGTTGCTCTGTCATTTTGTGACCCAGTTTCCTATTGTAGGGCAGCGTGGAACAAAACACACACTGGGGTCCTGCTATAGCCAACTCAAATGCATTCACCACAATACTTTAACTGATGAGCCACACAATGAGATATGTAAAAACCTGAAATCCCCAATCATGGTGACCTCTCACCCTGAGTATTTTTACACATGAAAATGAATTCCCATCCACTGCTTCACTTGGTCCTCAGAATCAAAATTAACCCCTAAGGTCACACAAATCAGGACATGTTTTAGGTGCCACACGTTTCTCACGGTAGTTTTGATGGCTACAAGTTAAAGTATACTTAGAAATGGATTTGAGCTTTTCGATTACCTAAGCTTGTATTTTCTGTTTTAAGAATCCTTATTAAAGGAAAAGTTGTCATGCTTAATTTGGTTTTCAACAAACTTTGCTTGCGCTCTCTACAGCAAGCACAATAGCTCCTGTATTTTCATGTCTCTGGACATCTGAGATTAAAGGTCTTCCTACAAACCTCATAAATCACCAAGTCATCTTCTCAGTCATATGGATCGATCCCATAAACTATCTTAACTACAATTCTGGGGGCCTGCTTGGGGTGCTTGTTTTGATCTCCACCAGCTGTATTTTAAATAAACTCAAGGTCAAAGTTGATCCTTCAGGCCCTTGACTTTGCTCCAGCCCTGTTCTAAATTGATTAGTTGAAGCAATTAAGCCTCCAGCCAGACCCTGAAGTAGTTCATCATCTCGTTCTACCTGTTAAACCTGGAGTGGAATGGAGCCTCCAGGACCGGGATTGGACACCCTGGTCAAAGGCCACTCTATTAGGCATCGCAGGTACAAGCTATTAGCATGCTTTTGAATGCATTTCAGTAGAAAAAATACAACCTAATTCAGTTCCTGTATCCTGTACCTATGTAAAATGGCAGACCTATTTTGTAAACTACATTTTGAAGGTTGATCCTCATTTTCAAATGGTCATATCTTGGGACCCAACTCATTGGGCAGCAGTGTGGAGTAGTGGTTAGGGCTCTGGACTCTTGACCAGAGGGTTGTGGGTTCAATCCCCAGTGGGGGACACTGCTGTTGTACCCTTGAGCAAGGTACTTTACCTAGATTGCTCCAGTAAAAACCCAACTGTATAAATGGGTAATTGTATGTAAAAATAATGTGATATCTGTATAATGTGAAATAATGTATAATGTGATATCTTGTAACAATTGTAAGTCGCCCTGGATAAGGGTGTCTGCTAAGAAATAAAGAATCAAGAGACCTGCTCTGAGATGTCCAGTCTTCTGATGAACCTGTTAGATGTGCGTGTAACCTCTTAGCCACACCCATCCAGAAATCTGATTCGTCTAAGTGAGTAGATTTAAACAGTTCAGCAAGACAACAACACTTAAATTTATTTCCCAAACCAAGTTGCTCTTTCCATCATTAGCAATTATCATTTTTACCTTTACCTCTCAGCCCAACCCAACACTAAATGGTAACCTAATCTGTATTATAAATCAAACAGATCATTGAACACTGCCTCAGCCAATCAAGATGCAGCACATCAGGTCATTCCAGAAAACAAAACTGCTCATCAGTTTGATGACATCTGGGGCTGTAGTATACCTCCATGGCTAGAATTACACATTTAGCAGTATAATTGCATGGCTGAGGGCAGGCCCGGCTCCAGCTGCTCTCAGACCGAGGGCCAGTAGAGATGTTGTGAGGGCCACTATAAAAGACAGATTTACTCAAGCTATGAACCAATACACCAGTTCCAGTTAGCATAGATTAAACAATGCAAAAATGCTAATTTAAGAATTAACACACACACCTTGTTTCTTATTAGTGTTATGAAGTAAGAAATGCGCACAGATAGGGAATAATCAAAAGCTGAGCAAACCAGTTTATACAAACATTTTTAAACTTACATCAGTTTTGTTAGCTGATTGCAGTAATAATATAGGCCGACAGGTAATTCCACAATAAACAAAAGTAAATACAGAGTGACACACCAAATACTAAGTGTTCTTTTAGATGTGTTCAATGCCTCTGCCATCCATGTGTACAGCACTTGAGATGATGTCTTTATCTCTACCTCTTTGTGCTGTCTTTTATTCCTTTAAAAACTTAAACTGCCTTTCCATTCTATTTAAATCCATGCAGATGATTACAAACAGTGGCACAGTCTGCATCTTTGTTGAGTTTTGTAAGCAACGTAGGTTTAGCTGTGGCAATTTCACTGGCTATGACATTTTTGTCAACTTCTATCACATAAAGAGGCTCTAACATGGTAGCATCAAAACATGTACTGGACTGGGGTAGGAGGCGAGACAAAGCCTTCATTAAATCCAGATCCTTTTCAGAAAATCTGTTTTCCATCTCTGATACGGCTCTCTCTGGAATGTTTAACTTGGGTCTCTTTAATGTCAGACTACAGTCAGACTTAGAGTCTGCATGTCCTAGTGTTGAACACACTACAGAATCAGCTAGCTGCTTACTTATGGTTCTCTGTCTCTTTGTAGGATGCACGAAATCTTCATCTTTACCAAGATTTTTTAATGCGTCTACTGATGCATTTATCATCTCACTAGCAGAGCACAAGTCAACAGATTGTGACTGAAGAACAGCACTGGCTGGCTTTAAAATACCAAGAATATGGACGAGGAACTTTCCAAGAACAAAGAAGTTCTGTCTCTTAAGTGGAGAAAGAAGTCCAGATGCTTCTGTGCATAATCATCCTCTTCTGACTGATGATCAACACATTTGGTCACTTCAAAATGGCTTGTCCAGCGAATTTCCTCAACCTCTTTAGTGAACGGCCATTGTAGCTTTGAGTAATGTAGTGGCGATGAAAGAATGCATACAAGAGAATTGCAAAGATCAAAAAATCTCTTTCCACATGGTGCAGGTGACGGTTGTATCAATGTATGTATGGAATGTGCCTTCCTGGTTTTTTTTGCAGTAAAGCCTGCACACCTCCATTAACCCCTCTCATCACTGATGCACAGTCATAGCACAGGCTGATGATGCTGTCAGCATTAAAGCCTACTTCAGAGAGACGTTTTATTATCTGAGCTGTAATGTATTCTGCATCCAACTGATGCAATTCAAGCAAGCCAATCAGACATTCCTCGGGTACATAATCGCTAACAAATCTTACCATGATGGACAGATTTTCAACATTGCACTTAACTCCTGTCCCATCACTTTTGATACAGTACCCACTGGATTCACAATGCTTATATTTGTCTTTAATTTGATTAAGTATTTTACTTAAGGTCTCTATCACCTCATTTTATATCTTTTGATGCATACTTTGCATTCTGTGGTCTTCACTATCTCTGCTAATGTAGAGTCTTTCTGTAGAGTTTATTCAAATAGTTTATGAAAAGCCCACTTGTAAAACAGTGACCCAATGGTTTCTCCCATTGCCTGTCTCCATTTGAACTCCAAGCAGCAACAGCTTGAGCACGATGTGTGGTGTGTTTGAAAACCCTTTTCAGGTTCAAGCGCAGATTTCAAACTGTTAAACCCACGTACCGTAGACACTGCATCGCTGTCATTTATCACCCAGTAAATGCGACAAGGAAAACAAAAGCAGAACTACGGTACGATGGGGGCCCGGTGTCAGTAAATAAACACGTCTGCAAATCATTGATACAACCAAATAAAATGAATGGATGGCAAAAAATATGTATTTCCTTCGCAGTAAAGAGTTTGATCATTTCAACTGTTGTACAGAACAGCACTAATCTCAATTTACTATCCTCTCTCTTCACTCTCCGTTAACTTTCCTTAACTACAGTACTCTCTCTCACGGCTTCTTAAACCGGATGTGAGCTTTTAAATTTGTCAAATTGAAACAGAGGGCGGGTATTTTTGGAATAATTTGACATGATTTGTGAATACAGACGCTGCTGCCTAATCGGGATACGCATAATCGGGATTTCTGCTTGAATGGGATACAGCTCTGGGAGACTCTTCTTCCCAATGCTATTTATGTAGTTTAATTGGGACATCACTTCGTTTAATTGGGATACAGTATTTTCAAACGATGAACGGAGATCGCTTTTCACAGTAAGACAGATTCTCCTAGCACAGTGATCAGCTGAGACTTGCGTAAATTGCATAAACCACACATGGCGTATCAACATTGCAGGTGCCTCGCCTTGTGATAAGAAGGGATTTCATAAGAAATTTAAAAAAAAAAAACACGATTCATTTTGTTTAAGAATAAAAAAATAAAAACTATTGACTTGTATTTTAAATGATGTATTTAACCTTTAATCATACTGTGACACAAAAAAGTGTGACTCAGGTCATCTCAACTGCCTTTCTAATTGGGACAACCGCTTAGTCAGGATATTTTACTGACTGAGGGGGATTGGTTATCTGTGCTTCTATTGGCTGAAATAACCTTGAATGTTGTTAACTAGCCAATGAAAGCCTGGATGTTGCTTCGCCTCTCTTTGTCCTATTGTGAAGTAGCCAGTTGGTCACCCAACACTCTATATGGAAGATTGGTGTAGGGAGATTTTTAGGAGTTTTTTTTTTTTTTAAATGAAATATCAAAATGATACGCTTCATAGTAGTAATGACCGCCGTGCCGGTCCTTATAGGTCAGATAATAACCTTTGTTGAGGCCCTCAGCCCAACCTGCAGGCCACTATCTGCCAGTAAGGACCTCCTGGTGGATCATTAACTCCTAGCAGTGTAAATAAGGAAGGGATTGGATGAATTTGCAGAGCAGTAGTGACTGGTTCTCAATTGACATCCACCTGGAAAGAGGCTGTGTAATAGGGTTACCATATGGCTCCAGATTAACCGGACGCTTTGAGACAGACCGTGATTTCAAAATCCCCCTTAAATTGAAAGTAATTCACGTATAAATGAGCTCCACCTTTGCTGAGATTAATCCTGCTGTGGTGGAATTGCTTGGGCGCAGCAAACAATTCACACTGATCAGCTGCTTCTGATCAGATCTTAATGAACGAATAGCTAATCTATTGACAGAGCAACGAGATGATGATGCGATTGTATTTGCAGAATAATATGGGCGATTGAATTTTAACAAACAGAAAAAAATAGCGACTGGCTGCAATTCATTCTTAGTATAATACAATTATTTGACGCGCATGCGGGTATTTAAGCACCATTATTAATTGTAGCTAAGGATGGTTCATTTACACCTTCATTTATTTCAATTTAGGGGCAAGTTTGAAATCCCGTTCTGTCTCACAGCGTCCGGTTAATCTGGAGCCACATGGTAACCCTATGTGTAATGTCACTATTATTAGAGAGACATGAGGGGGGTGAGGTAAACAAACACGGTTAGGGACCAAGTAGGTCTGAAGTACTGATACATGAATCAGAATGGTTTGTGTGAGGTGCCTGATGTTATATCAAGTACCATTCAGTATTGTGTCAGCTCAGCTGAATAAACAATTGCGGTGGTTAGTCACGCTTTAAAAAACGGGAGGATGTTGAAACACAGTGTGGACCTGAATTCGACAGACACGCTAAGCTTTATAAATTATTGAATTGGCCTTTAAATTTACAGAAAGAGAAAGAGCTATATTAAAAACCTAAAGAGTTGAAGAAAGAGAAAAATGTATTTAATGGGCCTTAAGTTTCGAGAAAGTGTTCTAAAAGTTTACCAAGCTGGGGGAGAGAGACCACTGCCGTTCAAAAGTAACACTGTGCTGCAATGCGAGACTCCAGGGGGAAACTAAGAAATCAAGCATTAAAAAACATAATATAAGGGTTCGGGTCCGGATCAGTTAGAATTCGGTCCATATTTAGTACTCCACCATAAAAAAAATAAATCATATGGCTATTACTATTATTAGATTATCATATACAGTAAGCAGAAACATCGATATTATTAAGCGCACATTTTTGGAACGCTCTACAGCACGCTAATCGGACCCCAGTCCTGCTACGCAGCTATACACGCAGTATTGGTCACTTAAGCTTCCAAGCCCCATGTTTCTATCATTTTTCATTGGCATGCGTGAGTTGTTAGCCTGGGGGGTTAATAAAAAATGCTATGACGTACTGCTGTAAATGTGGACCCCGACCATCACACATCTTACAGCAGATCATAACCGATGTGGAGTTTTAGAAAAAAAGGCCAGAGCTATGCGGCCAGGGAGCTCGCTCCTTCCATTCCATTTCACACTGAATCAGGGTGCAACATTTCACAACATTCCCATTTTTTCCAGTGTCCATCCACCCAACCACAAGCGTCAGTACAAGCCGCCGTCAAAAACCCAATTTCTTAATGTCTCAAGCTTCTGCGTGCAACTTAAATCTAGGGGTGTTCTTTTAAACGCCATGTATAATAACAGACAAACTAAATGTTTGAATTCTTCTGAACATACCCAGCTTGCTTTGCAATAGATAATACTGCAATGCAATAGAAATCGAGGAGAAAATAATGCGTTTTACTTACAGTTTAACCAGAAGGGCTTTTGATATATCTTCCCTTAGTGTAATCCAAAAAAAAAATCCTGATACTGGTATTATCTTATTGTTGATAAAATAAAATAACCAGTCCAGAACTGAGTCGGCTTTCTCTCCTTTAAGTAATAAAATAAAATAAAATAAATCTCGGCTACTTTGTGGCAGTCTTAACGCTTTGTTGTGCCAGTTGCTGGCTCAGATTTTTGTCACAGCCCAGCTAGCGAGCCACGCCCACGTCCCTTCTGATTGGACCAGTAGGATTGAATATGTAAATAGCATTTATTGATATCTAATAAGAAACGAATGGATCCTTAAATTAACCTGTTCCCTGCCGAATTATTTTAAGATGTTTTTTTTTATAATGTTAATCTATAATGTTAATCGGATGCTGTATGCCTTTTTATATGTTATAGTCCTTTTTGTTGTTATTTACTAACACTGTTCGTCTTAGATGACTTTTTAAAAATAATATTTTCTACTATGAGTAGAATTAATATGTGCATTTTCAAAGTACACCACAGAATATATCTCCTAACAATCATATATTATCAGAATGGAAGGATGGTCTACCAATGTGGGTGGCCCAGAAACGTTTGTTAACGACTGTAATTGTAAACTGGTTCACCGGAGCACTTGATTTGATATACTTTCTGAACCTCCCAATAGGGGGCGGTAGTGCACACAGATCCCTGCAACCGAAATATAGAAATTCCTGTAAAGAAGAATGCCTTGTTCACAGTTTGGGACTGATTTTTAAAACTTGGAAGTGGACTTGACAGTTTCAAAAGTATAACAAGTATTCACTTTTGCAGGACAATTTAAAATGAGTTGGTTTATGTTGTTGAATTAAGCCCTTAGAAAACGCTTTCTGCTGCGAGGATTGGGTAACACAGTGCTCACATTACATCCACTTGCCTTGGTGCCCTATTCCATACACTTGCCACTCTTTGTGTAAAGAACGGTCTCCTACCTCTTAGCTGATCTCCACTCAATGTCCAGCTGTCTTCTAGTCCTGCATTAGCTTTATTGACCAAGATTGTCCAAGATTAGTGCTAATCAGGGCCTATGAAACCAGCCGGCAGAATTGTAAAGAATTTGCTTAAGTCTTCCCTAACTTGTTTTGTTCTGGGCTCACTAGTATTACAATACCAAACCTGGTAATCATATTAATTATGGCATCACTATCCCTATTAAATAACAAAGCTATGATTATGCCCGTTTGTATTATTGCTGTTGTTGGTTTTGTTTTTTGGTACTAAGGGTAGTGGTGCCATTATTAAAATGTAATGCTACGTTTGTTTGCCTGGCTGAGCTCATCTGCTATGTGACCAACTTCTTATTATGCAAACATTACAAATTAAATTCTGCACCTACAAAACACACAGACATAAAATGATTCTTGCAACAGCCAGTCGGTGATTTCCATCTAATGTAGCCAAGGGATACGGACTCTGCTTAGGAAGTGTTCTTGGGCTCAGATGCCTGTCTGCGCTTTGGTATGTAGCGTTTTAGCGCCCTCTTGTGGTGAGCTGTGAGCATGACTGATACAGTTTATTTGATGTTAGTGTCATGAACACATGCCAGCTAAGCTCTGGGTGGTCCTCCGTGTTTTGGTGCTCAAACGCTTGACTGGTCTGCAGGAGTGGAATAGAGGGCCATTACTGGACATGGGTGGAGGTTTAGCTGAACAATTTAGAACAGGGCTGGGACAAAGACCTGGACTGGACGGAACAGCTTTGCTCATCACAGCTCGAATGTTACACTGATTATATAAGTGTAAATATAATGGGGGGCTCTGTTTTTTTATGTATGTTTTGTTATCTCTTCATTTTATTTCATGATGTGTACCGTTCGTAATTTCAAAAGGACCCTTCATGTTATTGATTTAGAGTTGGTGTGTGTTAATTGAGTCCCTGAATTCTGTATGAGTGCAGACATGATACCCACAGCGATGAAGTCAATGATTACGAGTTCTGAAGGGAGGTCATCTTTTCATATTACAAATATGGATATTTATTTTTAATAACAGAACAATAACTGCCCAGAAATGTCTCTTCTTATTCCCTCACAGTGTGGAGATGCTGTATCCAGTCTCTGTGTCTCTTATTCCCTCACAGTGTGGCGATGCTGTATCCAGTCTCTGTGTCTCTCGTCTTATTCCCTCACAGTGTGGAGATGCTGTATCCAGTCTCTGTGTCTCTTATTCCCTCACAGTGTGGAGATGCTGTATCCAGTCTCTGTGTCTCTCTTCTTATTCCCTTACAGTGTGGAGATGCTGTATCCAGTCTCTGTGTCTCTCTTCTTATTCCCTCACAGTGTGGAGATGCTGTATCCAGTCTCTGTGTCTCTCGTCTTATTCCCTCACAGTGTGGAGATGCTGTATCCAGTCTCTGTATCTGATCTCTGCAGCTCCTCCTCCCCTCCTCACTGGACTGGTTACACCTGTGACAGACAGAGAGAGAGAAGCAGAGATTTATAAACCCATCAGGAGTTCATTTCAATAACGCTTCCCTGAAGGAGCCACTATCCATCACATGGGAAATATTCCATTCCAGCTCTCCTGAGGGATCGGCTCTCTCAGAGCTGTTAGCTAGCTGGGAGGATTCACAGAGTCGTTAACTCCAAACCGCTTTCAACATGAAAAATAAAAACACCAGTAACATCTCTAAAACTAGTAAGAAACCACTTAGACTGGGGCTGTTTCATAAAAGCGATTTGCACTGAATCACAGTCGCAGGCCCCTCACAGATTACAATTTGGGTGTCATAACTTTCACAGGGCTGCGATGTCGCCGATTTTGACTGAAATTTGTGACAGCAGTCCCCCCATCCCCACCCCCCCTACGACCTATATGCAATTACGTCTCCCACTTTTTGATTCCCCCCCCCCCCCCCCCCCCCACCCCCCAGACACACAGTATAATCACATTTAGGGTTAGAAAGTTTTCTTAACAAATGAATAAAATATGGTTTTCAAACACAATGATTTTCTATTCTAACCAGATCCACAATGAAGTCGGCGACAGTTGCTATGTGACGTAATTGCAAGAAACTATTATTGCTGATGCCAGGTACAATTATTTATACATGTTCTAAAGAACGGTACCACAGACTTGTACCACAGATTTAGGCTCATGTGCAGGGCTGTGCTGTGCGTTTTGGGGTTCCCTTGACCCTATTTTGATTTTAGATTCTTGTCATTTTTTTCAATTCTGGATTTCAGGTATTACACTATGCAGGGTTTTCCAATCCTGGTCCTGGGGACCCACCGGCCCTGAATATCGAAAGTGTCTACCAGTCCGAACCTCCCTGTTTTAACCCGATTCTTATCCCGAATGCTGTTTCCATCACTTTTCTGCTGTTTTCCAGCAGGTGGAATGGGTGCAATTTACATAAAGGTGGCGGTATGACTATTCAGTATTTAAATGAGAAACGTATATGTTAATGACGCAAATGATGTAATTCCAGTATTTCAATCAATGGACAGGTGGGATGGAAAGGTAGTAAAGGCTAAGAAAAATAAAACAGACGAGGAGAGAGAGAAACAAGAGACGATACATGTCAGAGAACATAACAATAAAGCAAGTAAGACAAAGAGAAAACATGTAAAACGTTAGAGAGCTCCTGTTTTAATGTAGCCTAATTTGTATTATTATTTTTATTTCTTAGCAGACGCTCTTAACCAGGGTGACTTACAGCTGACAAAATATCACGTTGCAGATAACAGCAGTTATAAAATACAATAAAGTCAGTAGTAAGAGCAAAATCAAATGAGAAAATAAACACAGTAAATAATTACTTTCGAGAGCGATTTCGAAATCGCAGCACATTGGGCTCCATCTCTATCAAACAGGGCCTGCTGGAAATAGGTTCCCATTTTTCGCACGGGGGTATGTTAATTAGGTACCCACTTAATTTGCATAGCATTCCTCATACTGTCTTTTTGCGGCTGTTCTCATCCTTCCTGGCCATTTTTGGTTTTTGCTCGGAATATGAAAAACAGTTCAAAAGTTAAAATTCTGCCACAAAAGCGATCCCGATGTCAGAAAAAGCTTTGATTCAAGGCAACTGTCAGCTGGTTTTCATTCCAACTGAGTTATCAATTACTTAACCCCTTAATTGAACTGACCTTTTGCTCAATTAAACCTTTTGACTTGTTTTCAGCTCTTAAACAGTTGCAGATTTCAAGTTAGCTGTAACATTTGATAAGCAACGTGAACTCGGAAACGGTGTAAGAGCTGAAAACAATTAAAAAGGTCAAATTAAGCAAATTATAGTTCAATTAAAGGTCTACTTAAGTAAGTTGGAATGAAATGCATTCTGATTGAAATGCACTGTTATAATTACTGTTTGAAAAAGTTACATTGCTTAAATATCCATTTATAATGAAATAAATGATTAGGCAATGTTATAAGTGAAAATCAATGGATATATTTTTCAAACATATTTTCGGGCAGCGGTGTAGTAGTGGTTAGGGCTCTGGACTCTTGACCGGAGGGTTGTGGGTTCAATCCCAGGTGGGGGACGCTGCTGCTGTACGCTTCAGCAAGGTACTTTACCTAGATTGCTCCAGTAAAAACCCAACTGTATAAATGGGTAATTGTATGTAAAAATAATGTGATATCTTGTAACAATTCTAAGTCGCCCTGGATAAGGGCGTCTGCTAATAATAATGCAAATGTTGGTATTAGCTGGGCAAATGAAAGGTTCATCTTGTGCATGAAACAGGTTGAAACATACCTGCATACAGCTGCTGGCTGGGGTTGACAAATTTGCCAACATGAGTGTACTCGTGATTATCCCTGTAAACACGTCATTTAAAACTGTGCTAAATACCGTATTACTTCGAATTAACACCTCACTTAGATATCTGCTTTTTAATAAACGCCGCTCTCAGGGGCTCCCGAGTGGCGCATCCAGTAAAGGCGCTCCTCGCAGGATGTGCCCTATAGCCTGGAGATCGCTGGTTTGAATCCAGGCTATGTCACAGCTGACCGTGACCGAGAGTTCCTAGGGGGCGGCGCACAATTGGCTGAGCGCTGCCCGGGTAGGGAGGGCTTAGGTCGGCAGGGGAATCCACGGCTCACCGCGCATCAGCGACCCCTGTGGCCGATAGGGCGCCTGTGGCTCTGCAGCTGAGCCGCCAGATCTGTGTTGTCCTCCGGCACTATAGGTCTGGTAGCATTGCTGTGGATCTGCAGTGCGAAAAATGACGGCTTGGAAGGAGCACGTTTCGGAGGACGCGTGTTTCAGCCTCCGTTTCCTGAGTCGGCGGGGGGGTTGCGAGCGGTGAGCCAGGGATACAGATAATAATTAAATTGGGGTGAAAACCGGGGTAAAAATAATTGGCGACGACTAAAATTTTAAAAAAATAAAAATAAATAAAAATAAAAAAATAAAAAAATAAACGCCGCTCTCAATAAAGAAATGTAAAGGTATTTTTTTCTAACCCTGCTCAAAAGATAAATAAAGAAACGCACAACTCTGGCTATGTACATGACCCCCCGAAGAGACCCCAACCTCAATCCAGCATGTAATACAAACTAATGTACACACACCTTAGTCAGGAAATGTTAATTTATAGTACAGTCCCGACAGACAACCCAAGATGAACTACTTACAGCACAGCAGTCCTTCACGTCCCTTTTTTCCAGCAGAGTTTGGTGCCAACACAGCAGGGGATAAACCGGGGAACTTGGAGCTTTGCCGGTCACTCTAAGCGCTATTCGAAAGCTGGCTGAAGATATCTTCTTGTAGGGGGTTTCGTTGTTTTGTTTTTTATTCAATTAGAATTTTATCAGTCCTGTACAATTATATATTTTTAAAAAAAACTTGCTTACTATCTATGAGAATAGTTAGTTTCGGTGTCTCTTACAGAGAAATTACAAACAAGCAGGTAAATTACAGTGAGAAAAAAAAACAAAAAACGAGTAGGATATATTTTAGTTTTAACAGAAATCAAACCGATATTCAGAGGTAATATTTTTCGTTAAGAAAAACAACTGCATCACACTCAACTACCGTTCTCGCTCCTCTTCTTGTCCCGCCTCCTACCTAACCAATACACACTCCAGATTCGCTGATACAGTACTCACCTGACCTCCCAACTCCCACCTAATAGGCTCTCGTTAACTGTCAGTCAATGTACTGAATTCAAGCCCCCAAAACACACACGAGTATAGTGCTGCAGATCGGAGCCTCTCATGGGAACGTGTCTAAAATGCCTTAAATCATAATAAAATATTGCAGCGTTTGTACAGCATAGTATTATTAATAAAGGCTGCCCTCCTATAGTCGCCACCCTCGTTTAAGGTCTGCAGTCATTTTGATCAATTTAAATAAACGCCGCGACGCCAAATTGAAGTTATATGGTATTTGTACTTTGGACATTCGCAGAATGCTGTGCTTATTTAGCAGTTTGTGTTCATTGGTTAATTTATATTTGACACAAGGTGTAATTCTTTGTGGAAATCAGGTGAAATGTATCAAACTTAACTCGAGGTTGTAAGTATGTATCAAATCTTGGGACATGTATTCGGATGGACGCTCTAAAATAAAGAGTTAAACTGTGTTATACCCCTGGCTCTTTTTGTAAAGCCCATGTTTGATGAAACGCTCGCATGACACCTCTGAGTCCCCGCAAGCTCACAACTTTTATAAGTGCCCCTTGGCTAGCAACAGCACAAGACATTTTCTTTCCAATGATCTGTAGTCTAATCCCCAGCTGCTGCTGTAAAACGATTAAAAAAAACACGTGTCAGTGTGTGTGTGTGTCAGTGTGTGTGTGTGCGTGCGTGTGTGTGTGTCAGTGTTTGTATGTGTGTGCGTGTGTGTGTGTCAGTGTGTGTGTGTGTCAGTGTGTGTGTGTGTCAGTGTGTGTGTGTGTGTCAGTGTGTGAGTGTGTGTATGTATGTGTGTGTGTGTGTGTGTGTGTCAGTGTGCGTGCGTGTGTGCGTGTGTGTGTGCGTGTGTGTGTGAATGAGGACCTGCAGCAAAGGGTTTTGATTTCGTTATATTAAAACCATCTCATATGCCAAAATGTCCGTGTTAGATGCTATGATTTGATACCCCGGGAGTACAAACGGCAGTTTCATTTGGGCAAATTGTGATCTTTGCAGATAATAATAATTATAATGCATTGTATTAGCAAGTTGTGTAACATTGATAACAAGCCGTGTTTACTTAAGTTGGGTTAAAGGCATCAGAAAGCTATCTGCGCTTCCTTTACTTATTCCAATTATCTCTCAACACCTGCAGCATCAGCTACTTCACCAGTATTTAAAAACGTGTTTACTGGTTTTCCTCGGCGTACCTGCTGCTGCTGTATATAATTGATTATCGAGTTACTGATTTCTCTCAACGCAGCTCGCAAGCGAACGCACTTCCGATGGCTTCTGAACGCTCCCAGCCCTCGCCAGCACGTCGCGATCGCAGAACTTGCCCGAAACGTGCCCCTCGGATAGCAACAGCAGATTTATCCAATAGCCAGCTCCCAATTGTGACGTGAGATTTTTGATTGGTCGAAATGGAATCGCAGGTGATAGTGTAGCCAATCAGCTCGCTAACCGCGGCTGGAACTGGACTGGCAAAGGAGACGCAGTTTGGGAGAGGACTTTGGAAAGTGGTAAGGAAGCGAAGCCAGACGCAGAATGATTATAATATTACAAATAGCGATATTATACTCGCAGTGACAAGTTACATTTAATGATATATTGTCCATGTTTTTTTTTTTTTTTTTTACATAAAATTGATTGCTTTAAAATTAGGTAACCTTTCATTGTGTGCGTTTTGAACACTTATTGTGACGCAACGACAACGGCTGATTGTCAGTCCAAAGAGTTACTTGTAAAAAGTATTTTTAAGTCACAAACCTAGCGCTAAGTGTTTAATTGTTTTGCTCTGTAGCCGTCTTTCCATCCCTGTGTTTGGAGCGAGTTTATAATTTACTCGTGAAACTGCTACACAAATAGCAAAGACAAAACGAGAAAAATAAAATGCAGATGTGCTGAAGGCCATCTGGGTCAGAAACGCGTGGTGCGGTAGTACGTTTCGAATATTCGCGACACGTACTCATTTGGACCAATCAGAGCACAGGAATGGCTACGTGTACCGATTTTAATCGGTAAGTGTTCGAATAAAAATGACAACGAGCTACGTATTTCTTACGTTGGTGACTCGTCATTTTACACTAGCGGCTTGTCATGACAACGTGTTCGCTTGTAATTGCTTCGTATTCACAGTGTAATTCAGCAGCCAAAAGACAATCATTCAGAGAAGACATCAATTTAAAATAAGGAATATTGCAAATATGGCGGCGAGAGATTTTCTTCTGCGCTAGAAGCATACGTTTGCTGAGTATATAATAATAATAATAATAATAATAATAATAATAATAATAATAATAATAATAATTGTATTTTGTATAGCGCCGGGGGGCGTTTCTTTATAATATTTGCCAGAAGCCCCGCTGACTGTTGAGACCCAGCGTTTATTATGTAACATCACTAACATATTCAAATACTTCAGATGCAGTCATGGAGAATCCACTAACATACAACCTTATAGCATTAACATAACTACATTGCAACATTCCAGCAACGCCGTTAAAAGGGTGTGTCAGGGTAACAGTTTCATTTTATAACAATGCCACTGTATTGTACACCCTCAAAGTATAAAGCGAAAGTAAACAAGGATATGCAAAACGTTAAAACATGAACACGCAGAAGAACGATTCTGCATTGAAAAACTGAATTGCATCTACCACTGTTAATAATGATAAAAACATTCAAACCCACTAAACAGACCACATCCACTATGACGCGCATTGTATTACTATTCATAACTTGCTGTTTAAAAAAGACCAGGCGATTATTGGGAGTTTTCAGTAACAGAAAAAAAAAAACCATAATACAGGAAAAGTACAGGCATATAAAAAAAAAACATTGTTGAAACAGAAGTTTAAAAAATTGGAAAGGCAAGTTTAAAAAAGTATGTTTGTGACGGCTTTAAAAAATATTCAAAGAGTCGGATTCCCTGATCAATTCTGGAAGAGCGTGGAAAATGTGAGGCGACTTTTCATTGGATCATTTACACGTACTATTTTCTTTCAATTCATTGGCTCTTATTTCATTTCTAAAGAATGCATTGGCCCAAATTTGTAGGTGTAGTAAAAGTAGGACGCGTAGTGTATGGCAGTACTACACGTAGTAATTTATTTGAAACGTGTACGAACAGCACACGTTTTTTGACCCAGATGGCCTTCTATACAGTACATCCGGGTCAAAAAACGAGTTAATTTAGTACGCGTTGTAATTCAATACTACGCGTACTAATTTGGCCAATCAGATCGTTCAAAATGATTTGGGCGACAGTGTATGTTCCTTTCATTGTAAATAAAAACGTGATTTGGTATAATTTAATTAAAACACTATTAATAATAAATTAATCATGTCTGTAGCAGCAGTTTTTTTTAAGTATTCTGTAAATAGTTAAAAAGTACAATGCTTATGGGGCTGTCTTGTTTTCAAAAAATTGGCATGGACATTGTATGCACACCAATGGAATACCTTGTGTTATTATTAGTTTATTTAGCAGACGCCTTTATCCAAGGCGACTTACAGAGACTAGGGTGTGTGAACTATGCATCAGCTGCAGAGTCACTTGCAACGTCTCACCCGAAAGACGGAGCACAAGGAGGTTAAGTGACTTGCTTAGGGTCACACAGTGAGTCAGTGACTGAGGTGGGATTTGAACCAAGGTCCTCCTGGTTACAAGCCCATTTCTTTAACCACTGAACCACACAGCCTCCCTTGTGTGTGTTATATAGAGTATACATAATCAAAGGAAAAGTTAATGTAGGTACACAAAAATATTAATAATTGATAAAAAAAATATTGTAACCTGAAACGACCTGATAATATATATTTTTTTAATCGATTATTCACATTTTTGTGTACTACATTACCTTTTTCATTTTTATTTTGTAGGTACACAGCAGTTTTTTTAAATGATATGTATACACAGACACACACACACACACACACAGTTGTCGTCAAAAGTTTACATACCCTCTATTTGCAACAATGTTATTTCCCAAAGTGTTATAAATATTGTTTGATACACTATACATACACAGCAGTGATGCCTCTTGTGAGTGTGGTGAACACTCATTCATCTTTCCAGGTGGTAGTTACAAATCTGGTGAATTAACTGAGATAAGGCCAGGGTACCAGTATTTATGACTCCAACTCTATGAAAGTCAATGGAGTCCATTTTTTAATAGAGATAATGTATGCATGTCTCCAGTCACATGACAGTTGAAGATTTCAAGTTGGCTATAACATTTTATAAGTAACTTGAACTCTGCAATGGTGTAAGAACTGAAAACAATTAAAAAGGTCAAAGGTTAAAAAGGCGTCTGCTAATTCAGCAAATTATTAGTTCAGTTAAGGGTCTAGTTCAGTAATTGAGAGCTCAGATGGAATGAAACCCAGCAGACACAGGGATTGGGGATCATTGATGTAGACGAATTTGTACCAGTCATGATCATAGTTTTGTCAATAGCAATGTAATAGTTCTGGCGCGTCGCGTCTGGTGTGTGCCAGCCTGAAATGTATTGGCGAGGCGATTTTCCATTCATTTTAGTTTTACTCGCTCGCTAGTCTACCAAGTAGACACGTTAAAACGTGTCGGCCACTATTCCTTTCTAAAGTAGCTGTGCGATTCGTAAAAATCCCTTTGTTTGTTGTTGCCATGGATCCCTGTATAGAAAATCCCCTTGAAGAAGCTTCTGTTTGGAAGACTCCTTGTGCTGTTGCTCTGCCAGCTACCATCACCGCTGTTACAATGATTAAACGTGGCGGTGGAGGCACAGACCAGCCCTGCTGCGATTGTAACTAATATCTTACCCAGGTCTGACATACACAAGCTGTCGTGGAGCCATAGGTTCCATTAAGTTGGTTTAATTTAATTTTAAACCAGACATTAAAAAATTGTTCAAATGGGGGGGAAAAAAACTGTAAAAAAAAAAAATATATAGAACATCTTGACTTTAATAAATAAAATAACTAAATGTAACTTTCTTCCACTTATGTTCTTGGCTTTTTAGAAAAACGTTTTTTTGTTTTTTTTTTTAAAGTAAAACAGCTGTACACATGTTTTTTAAAAACAAACCATTTTTTAGTAAAGAAAATGGAAAAGAAATAACAAATAATTACCAACGAATGGATAGAAAAGTTGAACCTAAAACATGTAAACAAATCTAGGGACTTTTGCCATCATTATATGGCTAGTGGATGCGCAGTATCTGGTATAGGTAGTGCACATTTACAAGTCAAGTCCAGAGGCAACATCAGACTCATATAATACTTTTTGAAATGACTTGGTCTGCCCGTTTGTTTTTTGTCATGCAATTTTTTATGATCACTTGGGCCAACAGCAGCATGTTAGACAGTTTGACATCACTTGAATGGCTAAGGAAGGACCAGAAATACGCTCGCTACAGTTTTCCATGCAGATGTAGAATACAGTGTCGCAGCGACCATATTCTCCTTGAATATTTATTAACTAAGAGACGGGGGCACTGTGTATAATAACTTAAATACGAGACAGACGCAACTGCACAGTGTCTCCCCCCAGTGGGGAGAGCAGGAATGACTGTGTTGATTATCAGTGTCTCCCCTCAGTGGTGAGAGCAGGAATGACTCTGTGTTGATTCTCAGTGTCTCCCCTCAGTGGTGAGAGCAGGAATGACTGTGATGATTCTCAGTGTCTCCCCTCAGTGGTGAGAGCAGGAATGACTGTGTTGATTCTCAGTGTCTCCCCTCAGTGGTGAGAGCAGGAATGACTGTGTTGATTCTCAGTGTCTCCCCTCAGTGTTGAGAGCAGGAATGACTCTGTGTTGATTCTCAGTGTCTCCCCTCAGTGGTGAGAGCAGGAATGACTCTGTGTTGATTCTCAGTGTCTCCCCTCAGTGGTGTGAGCAGGAATGACTCTGTGTTGATTCTCAGTGTCTCCCCTCAGTGGTGAGAGCAGGAATGACTCTGTGTTGATTCTCAGTGTCTCCCCTCAGTGGTGAAAGCAGGAATGACTCTGTGTTGATTCTCAGTGTCTCCCCTCAGTGGTGAAAGCAGGACTGGCAGCTGCAGTAGAGATGAAGCCGGATAAATGTGAGCGGTCTGACAGTATCTCCCGGAGAAAGAGGTAACTATTATTATTATTATTATTATTATTATTATTATTATTATTATTATTATTATTATTATTATTATTATTATTATTATTATATGTTAATAGATTTTAAATTTAAAAAGATCCCCATATTATTATTATTATTATTATTATTATTATTATTATGTATCAAACTTTTGAAGTAAATTTCGTTTTTGCCCAATGTCTCTTGAAGAAAACAGCAACAAATTATGACAGTACGCAGTTATTATGAACACTGCTGTTTTCTGAGCTCAGGCCCGTATTGTGGCACATGCGCACAAATACAGAGTAACAGCGCAGATATCCTGCTGTCAGCACAGAGTGAAGCTGAGGAGACTTCTGAAGCTGTATCAAAGATATGCTCAAATCTTTGGTTATGTTCTTTATTAATTTGTAAAATAAACAACATTTTTAACAGTTTTTCAAAAATAAAATAACCACACAGCATACAGATGGGGATGCCTGATTCAATGACTTGCGTCCAGACCTGGGATAAATATAGTTATAAATATGGTTTGTGAAAAGTAACTATTATTTGAAAATAATAAAATACAGATTGCAGAAATCAACTATTATATGAAAATATTTAAATGTGAGTAAAGTAGTTGAAATCCACTGAAGTACTTTAAACTCTTCATAAATATGTAATTGTAACATACAGGATCCTAATTATTATCCTGCATTCTGCAAAATGTCTTTAACCAATGGCCAGTTATTGAAGTTATGGAATTGAACATGTGTAGCATTTTCCTTGTTAGAAATCCTTCTCAACCACCACGTGGTAATTGCAATTCATCAACTCTTTAGGAATAGTGAAGATGTTTTTATTTTTTTTCAGATAACTTACATATATTTAAATATTTTCAAATAATATTTGACTTTGTGCAATTAATATTTGAATATTTAAAAACAAAATATAAATTGCGTTTATATTTAAATATTTCAACCATTTGAAATAGTTGGCGTTTATTTGTACCAGGTCTGCTTGCTTCCTCCCAGTAGATATATTGTTATGTGTATTATTATTATTATTTATTTCTTAACAGACGCCCTTATCCAGGGCGACTTACAATTGTTACAAGATATCACATTATACATTATTTCACATTATACAGATATCACATTATTTTTACATACAATTACCCATTTATACAGTTGGGTTTTTACTAAAGCAATCTAGGTAAAGTACCTTGCTCAAGGGTACAACAGCAGTGTTCCCCACTGGGGATTGAACCCACAACCCTCCGGTCAAGAGTCCAGAGCCCTAACCACTACTCCACACTGCTGCCCCACTGTTAATAGTTTTAAAAATAGCATTTTTCATAATAGTTACGTACTGTCATAATTTGTCAATGTTGCTTGGGCAAAAGTGAAATTTACTTCAAAAGTTTGATGCATTTATTTTTACATAGCGAAAATCTGCAAAATACAACACAGCTCCATTGACTCCATAGAAAAATGTATCTCGCGCTCCATATAGCCCATAATCCTTTGTATGCAGCGTGACCCCTCCCTTGTCAACCACGACCCTTTGTGCAGTACCATGACCCTTCTCTCGCCGTATTTGACAGACTGTTGTCTGAAATGGTGCCTCATAGTTTCTTGTTGCTGTGCAGGAAGGAGCATCGTGACTTCACTCTGAGCCTGCGCGAGATTGCCGCCCTGCTGCCTATCACTGGCACTGCACACAGCCGCAGGATCAGCAAGGTAAACAAGCACTCACACCCTTACACACTCACACCCTTAAGCATACATGAGGAAACATGTTTCTTCAAAAATTGTCAAGGAAACATTATCAGGAAAAATTGTCAGCAAACCTTTTCAAGCAGCACACTTCAAAATGGATGAAAGCCTTATTGCACTGAGTGGTGCTGCTCTTATAATTGCATTAAAACTTCATAGAAGGTGCTGCTGGTTGAAAAGCAAGATGGGTTTTATTAACCAAACGTAAACCAACAGCACCGGACTCAGCAGCCCCTGCCTAAAGCTTTTCAAAACTTGATTTCTCTTAATCGCATTTATATCCCCATTTGCATCATCGTTTCTGTTAAACAGTTATAAACACTGATCTGGAGCACGTTCTTTGAGAAGTGCGCACATAAATATTAATGCATGCTCCTGTCATTTGGCTAACACCAGCAGTACTATCTTATTTTGCTATACTAATTCTTATGAATGTTTCAGTTAAATAAATGCGTGACAGGTAAATACAGCACAAATGAAATGTATCATTAAGTATAACAAATATTTTAAATAAACTACACTTTTTATGTTACATAACGTTATGTTAACTACTGCTAGGCTAAACAGAAATTACTACAACGTGAACACTGTGCTAATGCAGGCATCTGCAGGCTGCAGGTCTGAAGAAGTCGCCATCTTGCAAAGTCACATGACCGATGAACTCATGCTCACAGAGTCTCTCCTGATTGGCCAAAGGCAACATTTTTCCTAAAAATGTTTCTCAAAGTAGAACCCAGGTTTCTGGACACACGGAAACAGCCAGCATCATGAGGAAACATTGTGTCTGGAATTGCGTTCCTCGTGTACGCTGGGCTCATCACTCTCTTGTGTCTGATTATTTGTTTTTCTATACTGCAGTTTGAATATATCCTGTCCACTGCAGTGAAGTGATCTCACCCCTCCCCTGTGAGCAGCTCTGCAGGAGAGTGCTGTGTGTCGGCTTAGTGGTTCATGAATACAGTTCAGTGAACCAGCTGTACTGAGAGAGAGAAGCGTTTTCTAAGAGCCCTGCTGAATGGGGTGTGTCATTGAGACGTGTTGTGTGTCGTCATAGTTTTGTCTTTGTTGTGTGTTTGCATGCTTTGTGTCTGATAGCGTGTTGCATTGCTGACTTTGTGTGTCTCACTGTGTTGTGTGTCTCACTGTTGTGCTGTGTGTCTCGTTGTGTTGTGTGTCTCACCGTGTGTTGTGTTGTTCTCTGACAGAAGGATACCCTGGTTCATGTGCTGAGATACCTGGAGTACCTGCAGAGTCACATAGACTCCCTGGAGACACTGCTGCCAGGTGATTGAGGATACACAACACACTGTACAATACACTACACAACATTACACAGCACAACACTATACTACACAACACATCACTACACAACACAGCAACGCAAAGCAGCACAGCCAGTATTGCACAACACACCATTACACAACACACTACGACACAACACTGCACTGCACTGCCACACATCTCGCTTATCAGATTGTAATGAAGCATTTCATTGCTAATTCTTATTCTGTATTATTCTGTACATACTGTTGAGATATGTCATTCATCACATTGAGAGCTCTGGTTTTGAACTGACAACAATGGTGATAGCAGATGGATGTTACTGACAGGATAAATTCAGCAGTATTGAGGGTTTAATAGTTACGGATCAGGGTTATACTCTGCATTTACCATGGTTGGTTTTTGAGTATGCTTTACCTTTACTGTGCTGTATTACACTTTGCTGTGCTTTTACTGTGAGTGTGTTCTCCCCCCAGGCTGTGACAGTGGCCCCTCAGAGCCGCGCACACCCCCCCTCAACAGGAAGTCAGCTCAGCGAGAGACTGTGTGCAGCCGACCCAGGAAGAGACAGCCAGCCAGCAGAGGTGAATGTGCAGGGAGGGGCACTGGGAGGGTAAGAGAGGGGCTGAGAGGTAACACAGGGCATTGGGAGGGTAAGAGAGGGGCAGGGGAGGTAAAACAGCATTGGGAGTGGTAAGAAGGGGCAGAGAGACACAATAGCCCCTTTCACTTGCTACTCGGGTCACAATCCCGCGTCGTGTCACACCACTTTGTGTTCCAGTCGTCACATCCTGGGGACTTTTTAACCCTTTGCGGTCCATTTATTCAGCGCGTGTCAGGCTCGTCAGGTCCAATTTATTTTCACACACGCAGTTTATTTTAGACGCGCTGTTTAAAAGTATTTTTTTGACAGTAAAACAGGTTTAAAAGGCCCTGCATATCAACAGGACACTCAGTACTGCATCTCCAGCCCCGCCCCACCCCTCGTTCGCTATATTTTTCACATAACTCTTAATAATAGTACATACCGATAAATCATCTCTTGATCACTCGTTTTATCACCAAACTCCTCAATAATGCGATCCAAGTCGTTATTTTATTACTATAACATCTAAAAAAAGCTCTGCAAATGTCTGTGATATTCTTTGAGCGCGGACCAGGTACGACATAGGACCGCAAAGGGTTCAAAGTGTAAAGCCCCCTGTGGCCTCAGTAGAGCTCTCAAACATGTCTGCTCTCTGAGTACAGCTGGTACACCAGAATGAAACCATGAACCTGCCCCCGGTGGTCTTCAGTAAGAAACATCACACAGAACCCTGGTATTTCCTTCATGCTGTAGCTGTATTAATCCCAGTCATGACTGTGTGACCCTCTTGTTAACGCCACTGTATGACAGTAACTATGAGGTTTGAGAAATGTAATAGTTTTAAGAGTGGCGATATTAAGCTCTGCCACGATATTAAGCTCTGTCTCTCTGTGTATCTACTTTTCTGTATCTCTCTCTGTGTACCTTTGTCTCTCTGCGTGTCTCTGTGTACTTGCGTGTGTCTCTCTGTGTTTCTGTATCTCTCTCTTTGTGTCTGTTTCTGTGTCTCCACAGGCAGCGAGGGGGAGGGGTGTAACAGGAGGAGGAGACTGTATGGGGCGGAGTCAAGGTGGGATGACACTAACAGGGCAGGGCTCTCTGATTGGCCAATTTTCCACAACATTAATAGCTCCTCCCCTCGCCCCAGCTCTCAGGACTCCGAGTGGAGCTGCAGACAGACCCCAGGGGCCACAGCGACACCTACAGGTAGGATCCACTCTGCTGACTGTGCTGAACGCCTGTCAGATAACTAGATGAGGCAGAACAGCACCTGAGACTAAATAAGAGAACCGGTTGTAATGGGGTAGACCTGTCTGTGTTTTACACTAGCCTTTTTAAGATTGCTTATAGTTACTGGTACACCGCTGGTCCCTGCTGGGAGCACTGGTACGTGAGATGAAAAAGGTGTAGAGAATACGGTACAAACACACAGTCTGATGTTACAAAAATATACCAACAAGATGTAGCCAGTATATGGCTGTGCGTCTAGGTTTTGCTTATATGGGATGTAAATAAGGCTCCTATTGCATAGCAGTTTCACCCACTCCAGGTTTTACTACGAGCTTGATTAGCCACAGTGTATAGGTAACAAGCTCAGATGTGTCAAAATAAACTCATAATAAAACCAGGAATGGATCAAACTGCTGTGAACTGAGAGTCTTATTCCCATCCCTGTTCGCTGAGCGCTCCCGACGCTGTGTGACCTTTGACCTCTCTTGCAGGGGGCGTGTCTGTCGCAGATCTCAGGACCCCTGCGGAGGACCGTCCCTGCTCTGCCTGTGGAGAGCTAGGAGGCAGTGAGGAGGGTAGACCTATCAGAAGCCAGGTCTTGGACTCTCCACACGCTGGGTAAGACTCCAGACTAGTATGGGTTAAAATACCTCCAGCTAAAACTCCTTCGAGTGTCTGGCTCTGGAAAAAAAGATTATGTGTTTTTGACATCTTCATCGTCTTCCTCGTCCGTCGGGAGTCCAGCATCTCAGACGAGCTTTAAGGAGGCGTATGTGGAGGCGTATGTGAAGGCGTATGTGTATTCTCTTTTTTATTAAAGCTATACCACTAAATACGTGTTTTCCTTTTTGCTTGCATGGATACAAAACTTAAATAAATATGTAAATATTATATTATAACACTCTATTTGGACATATAGTGTGTGTGTGTTTGCTATGACAATTCAAACAAAATATCGATGTTCTATGATCATTTAAAAGCTGAATCCACCTCCGCAGTACGATCACAATAATCCTGGTATTTTGGATCAAAGTAATTCTGATCTCCTTTAAATTCTGAAAAACCCAATTGCAACATTTAATCGTGATTAAAAGTGCGATCGGATTGCCAAAACGAAATCCGGATCACAGTAATCCCGTTAAATCACAGTAAGCATTTCGATGTTTTGAAAAACCCAGTTGCACAATATAACCCAGATCAACGCGGAAATCCGATTACCAAAGTTTTGAAAAACCGGCCCCAGGTGACCAAGAAAGTGCTATCTGAGAGCGAAAACCAAGATTTCTTTAACCTAGAATAGTACCAGATTTCATGTTTTTCTTTCAAAACTGTGAGACCTGTGTAATGAATGGATTGCCTGGAGTGGAAAATGTATGGAACTGTTTACTCTTCTACCCGCGTGTCACACAGGACCAGGTCTCCAGTGTTTCATCTTTTCATCACAGCACTCAGACTGGTCTGTGAGGAGTCTGAGCACAGAGAGGTTCACAGCCACAAGCTGGCTGCTGAAGATAATTTTAAACAGCCTGAGTTCATAATCTCACCGGGGCTCTAATATCATCAATGTGAGACCAAAGGTGAGACAGAGAGATTATTAGTCTCACCTCCCTCTCTCTCTCTCTCTCTCTCTCTCTCTCAGGTCTGGGGGTCTCCTGCTGAAGGATCACATGCTGTGGTGGTACCCCTCCTCTGGAGAGGACGAGCCCCCCCTCACCCCCAGCTCCCCCCCACACCCCGGCACAGGTACGGAGCACCACGAAATAGAAACTCTCACCTCTCCCCCTCTCTCTCTTCCACCCTCTCACTCTCTCTCCCAGGCTCCTCCCCTCTCTGAACTCTGTGTTTTGGGGAGGATCTGACCCTCTCCCTGTCTCTCTCTCCCAGGCTCCTCCCCTCTCCGGACTCTGTGTTTTGGGGAGGGTCTGAACCTCTCCCCCTCCCTCCTCACCTCTCCTGCACGGGACCTGGCAGTGAGCTTCCTGCAGGAGGGGCAGGAGAACCTGCACGGTAAGAGAGACACACTGAGAGACACTGACATACTAAGTGACACACACTGAGACAAAAAGAGAAACACACAGGGGAGAGAGAGAGAGAGAGAGAGAGAGAGAGAGAGAGAGAGAGAGAGAGAGAGAGAGAGAGAGAGAGAGAGAGAGAGAGAGTCGCACACAAAGACATAGAGAGAGACACAGAGAGAGACTCACTTGACACTGAGGCACACACATACTGAGAAACTCTGAGAGACAGAGAGGTATAGTAAAGCATGTTATAAAAAACATGGCAAACCATGGTAAACTATGATAACTGCATAGTATACCCATGGAAAAACATGGAGGCTATACTGCAACATTACAGTGCAGATTTACTGTGGCAACCCACAAAGACTAGAAGTCTGGAAGTGTTATTTAGTATTAGTGTGCGTTCTGCCTACCTATCAGACTTCAAGGACTTCAGAAAGACTTGTGGAAACATTCGTCTGTATTTCTAAATTCAGCACTGTCACATGATTAATAGCTACGGATGGATCTTTCTCAGTGTCCTTCATGACTTCAGAAAAACGTCTGGTCGAAACGTTGGCCACAGAATCTTCTTTCAGTATTCATATCTACTCTACTGTTCTGTGCTGTTACAGCTGTGGATAGGTAGCGATCCTAATGGGAATGTTAAAATAATTCAGACAAATGCTTTGAATAGAAGTGTTTTATACGTTTGTTAGTATCTGTGTGTATTCTAACCATTAAGTGTTTCATAGAATGAAATGAATAGTTATCAGTCCTAACGAAATGTATTCACTTCGACTGGAAGTACTGAATACGTTTTATTGTGTGTCGGTGCATATTCTATCAGGTGTTTTTACAATTCTCCGGTCTCTCCTCCCCAGTCCTGTTTGAAGACGTGTGGGTCAGTGCCATGCACAGCACAGAGAGTCAGGAGCACAGCACTGACAACACTGCCGAGGTGAGGGGGGGGGAGACTGCGTGTGTGTCTGTGTGTTACTGAGTGGATTGGGAGAAGTGAGTGATGATGAAGGAGGGAGGGAGAGATTGGAGAGAGAAGGGGGAGTGTGTTGTGTATTGTTTTGTATTGACAGTGCATTCTACCTGTAGTGGGACAGTGTGCTGCGGGGAGGGTTTGTGTATAGTATGGTGTATTGTGTTGTACTGTAGTGAAATTCAATTAACTGTATGTCTATCACGCATTCTCTAAAGAGGAAAGTTTGACGAAATCTTTGATGAGAAACAAGTCCCACTCAGCACAGTGTCTCTAGGTTTAACTCTTTCTGAACCTCATTTTCAGGACAGTTTTTCAGAACTGTTTCTGTTTTATCAGATTTTGTATGAATTCTTCTAGAGACCTTACACAATAATGTTCGTAATTACCTCAGGTCTCAGCTCATTGTATTGTGTTGACAGTGTGTTCTCCCTGCAGTGGGACAGTCTGCTGGGGGGGGGCTGGCTCTCCTCTGCCAGCGAGGGGGAGGAGCGGGGGGACTTCACATGGACCCCCTCTAAGCGTGGCCCCCCCGCGAGGCGGCAGGGGCCGACACAGACCCCGCCCCCGAAGGCCCCTGTATAAACAATCCCACCTCAAGAAGAAGTGTGTCAACGGATTCATCATGTACTGCACACTGAACAGGAAGAGCTACCTGCGGTGAGGAGAAACACAGACACACTGAGAGAGACACACTGAATCATCATGCACTGCACACTGAACAGAAAGCAGACACTGATACACTGAGAGAGACACACACACACACACACACACACACACACACACACACTGATAGAGAAATGTCAGACACAGAGAGAGAGGTACTTACAGAAAGACACTGAGATACACACTAGCAACTACCAGTTTTCAGATCCCTTCTCTTACCTATTACTAGCACTAGCAGTATAATAATATTGATGTCTCTCCCCCAGCTCACACCCTGGCATCCCCTCCACTGTGATGACCAAAAAGCTAGCCGGCCAGTGGCACAGCATGAGCAAGCAGGAGCGCAGAGGGTACTGGTAAGAGAGAGAGGGAGGGAACAACATGATTAAGCAGGAGCGCAGAGGGTACTGGTAAGAGAGGGAGGGAGGGAGGGAGGGAGAGAGGGAGGGAACACCATGACCAAGCAGGAGCGCAGAGGGTACTGGTAAGAGAGAGAGGGAGGGAACAACATGATTAAGCAGGAGCGCAGAGGGTACTGGTAAGAGAGGGAGGGAGGGAGGGAGGGAGGGAACACCATGACCAAGCAGGAGCGCAGAGGGTACTGGTAAGAGAGGGAGGGGGGGAGGGAGAGAGGGAGGGAACACCATGACCAAGCAGGAGCGCAGAGGGTACTGGTAAGAGAGGGAGGGAGGGAGGGAGAGAGGGAGGGAACACCATGACCAAGCAGGAGCGCAGAGGGTACTGGTAAGAGAGGGAGGGAGGGAGGGAGAGAGGGAGGGAGAGAGGGAGGGAACACCATGACCAAGCAGGAGCGCAGAGGGTACTGGTAAGAGAGGGAGGGAGGGAGGGAGGGAGAGAGGGAGGGAACACCATGACCAAGCAGGAGCGCAGAGGGTACTGGTAAGAGAGAGAGGGAGGGAGGGAGGGAGAGAGGGAGGGAACACCATGACCAAGCAGGAGCGCAGAGGGTACTGGTAAGAGGGAGGGAAGGAGAGAGGGAGGGAACACCATGATTAAGCAGGAGCGCAGAGTGTACTGGTAAGAGGGAGGGAGGGAGGGAGAGAGGGAGGGAGAGAGGGAGGGAACACCATGACCAAGCAGGAGCGCAGAGGGTACTGGTAAGAGGGAGGGAAGGAGAGAGGGAGGGAGAGAGGGAGGGAACACCATGATTAAGCAGGAGCGCAGAGTGTACTGGTAAGAGAGGGAGGGAGGGAGGGAGAGAGGGACAGACTCTCTGTGACACACTACTTAGATACCAGAGGGTTGAATTGAAAACAATGCAAAACAACATGTGTAACACTAGGAAAATGTTTTAAATGTTTAAATGTCAGTCACTACAGTGTAACAGCATGTAGTTAATGTAGCTGTATTCTGAAGTCTAGCCTTAAAATTCTTCAATATTTGTTGTCTGGCTGGCTACACTGAAGATTGTGACGTCAGGAACAGGACAAGTCTCTAGCAAACTGAAGTGAGTAACCCTGGTTACCATCCATCACTCCGAATTGAGAACTATTAAAGAAACCATTAATTCAATGACAAACGACTAGACGTTTCTTCAGTGTAAATTCAATGACTAATGTTTTGAATAGAAGTCTTTATCAGTGTTGAAATGAATTGATTGAAGATACTAAGACTTCCAGTTGACATAGCTTGGCTTGAGGAGAATTATTTTACTTTAGATCAAAGTCATACATTTTTTTTTGTTTGCTGAAATGCATTTCATTAAAAAAAGTGTTTAAAGTATATGCAAGTTAAATGTATTTATGATTTACTCTGTTGTTAATGAACGCAGCTAGATAATGAAAGCATGGCACGAGGATCAACTCGGTGTGCAGATACAAACGCTGTGCCACTGTTAGATTTTTCAGTTTTGATTTACTGGTTCCTTCTTGTGTTTGTGTTTAATAGCGTTCCACAGTAAACCCTTTTGTTACAGTTTACAGTGTTTGATTTACTCAGTTCCGGTGTAGTAAAGCTCAGTGATATTCAAAATACTAAAGAAACTTTGTGACTCCACAGCTTTTGTCAAAAAAAATGTTAAAAGTATATTTAACTTAAAACAAAGATACAGTATATATTTATTAAATGACTGGGTTAATGTTACTTCCAGGGCTTTTAATCTTGACATTTTCTATTGATCGATTAATAATCCGATCTATTAAATCGATCAGTCACCCCTGTTTGCAAGTGATATGAAATTGTATTGAAATTATAAGTAATACAAAGTATTAACAATGCTATTTACTGTTAATGTTTCACAATGACAGCTAATGTGTAATATACATATACTTACATGTAATTTGACAGTTTTAAAATATTTGCTTACATGTAATTGGAATTTAACAAAAGTGAGATACAGCTGTTCATTTTCTGACACTTGTTTGAAAGAAATATTTTGAAACTCCTCCCCCTCCCATATTTTTTGGTATAAACTTGCGACTAAAATGATGCAGTAAACTTGTAGATTATGTTGGGGTGTTATTCTGTGTGCGGGATCTACACTCTTAGTGTTTAATTCCACTCCTAGTCGCACTCTGCAGTCCTCTGATGCTGGGTTGTTCCTCCGGCTAAACTTGTATGCACCTAGGCTGTGGAGCACACTTCCACCCGAGATCAGAGATTCCGATTCCTTGCCCGTTTTTAAATCTCGCCTAGAATTTTGGGCATTTTTGTAGTTTTTTTTTTTGCAATTATATTTCTTGTTTTTAATATTGTCTACCTTGTTATTATCTGTACATTTTTAGGACTGCATTATTGTTTTATCTGTCCTTTAAGCATTTTGTGATATTTGTTTATGAAAGGTGCTATATGAAATAAAGATTATTATTCTTACTATTATATATTATAAGCATAGCTAGTGCTAACAGGTTCCAGTGGGGACATGACTTGTGTGTGATATATGTACTGGCTGGGTGCTGTATTAAGTAGCTCCCTGTTGAAGAGTCCCCAGGTGAGTCTCTCTTATAAACCAGCCTCCTCTAAACATGGCTGGCTGTAAAAGGTAAATCCACAGCAGCAGTGTGAAGTCTCTGAGATTCTGTAACCTGCCTGTAGGGGATAACCTCTGATCCCAGCACCATTTCAATCCCAGCCTGTCAACCACTATAACCACTGGAGCTTAGTGGGGTGCTGGGACTGAACAAACACACGCACTGACACAATATCACTTGCTTTGTCAAGCTCTGGGTTTAATTTAAAAAAAAGGCTTTCACAAAAAAAATTTAAAAAAACACACACCACCTACCCCAGCCCCAGCCCCAGCCCCAGCCCCAGCCCCAGCTTTGAACACAAACAGGAGCTGCACAGAAGCACAGCAAGTTCACCAACAAAGCGGTTCTGACAGGAAGTCTTGACAAGTTCCTTCTCCAAGTATTCACCCCTAATTCTGGAGGGATTTTACGCAGCGTGTAGCAGCACCTGGCTGCCTCCACTGTCAATGCACCCTTCCTGTTTTCAATGCCGAGCAGAATGGCCATCGGCTTCGTCAGAGTGACCAGCACAGCAGGGCTGCAAACAGCCAGCTCCGGGGGGGAAGGGGTTAACGACGCAGCGTGTCACTTACTGCCGCGAGGATTCATTCTGGGGTTTTTTGTTGTTTTGTTTCTCAAAAGTGCCCAAAAACTAGAAAGTAAAAAAAACAGTATCACAAATCTTGAGGTTGATTCAATTAATCAAAAAAACCGAGTTACCCCGTGGAGAATGGAAACCAGTTTCTGTACCCGTATGACGCAGTCCCAGTTCAAACCCCAGGACTCCCCAGTGAAGGACCGGCTCACTGCTGTATTAATCCAGAGCCCCCTGCCCTTCGATGACAGTGTGAGAGCGAAGCGCACAGGAGTCCCTGACATCGCATCTCGCCATGGAGTCTATCAATACAAGCTTCATTAGCCAGTGTGTACAGGTAACAAGCTCAAGGATGTCTTACTAAACTCATAGTAAAACCAGGAATGGATCAAGATGCTGGGCAACTGGTTTTATTTCCATCCCAGACTGGCTCTCTGGCTGGTTCCAGGGTTTATAATTAAGAAAGTTACTGCTTGTTTTAAACACGGGCTGCTGCTGCTGTTAAATGCGTTGCCAGACGATCGAGATGCTGAGTTCACAGCTGTGCATGGGATCACTGTAGATCAGGGCTCACAATCAGGGTCGCTGCGGGTCAGACAGACTCGCCCCTCTGATATGCTGGGGTCAGACTCGGGGACTCTGGATATGCTGGGGTCAGACTCGGGGACTCTGGATATGCTGGGGTCAGACTCGGGGACTCTGGATATGCTGGGGTCAGACTCGGGGACTCTGGATATGCTGGGGTCAGACTCGGGGACTCTGGATATGCTGGGGTCAGGGTCAGGTCCCTCCTGTAGCTGTGCGCTGGGGTCAGGGGTCATGGCTAGGCTCGTGTGTCCAGGTTCCTCATGTACTCCTGCAGAGCCTGCAACCGAGCGTCGATCTCAGAGAGGTCAGCGCCAGGGCCAAACGAGTTTTCTGAAGAGACACACACAGGCACAGCGTTACACACCGATACTGTGATAACTACACACACACACACACACACAGAGTGTTAAACTCGCAGAGATGGCACATTAAAATCACTGACGCTATATCCTTAACTACACATAAAAACTACACTCCCTCAGACACACCCACACCCACCCAGCACTCTCACTTAATCAGTAGCACTGGAAATAAACTGGGTTAAAAAATATCACACAAACAATGCATTTTCATTTTAAAAATAAAACTAAATACATTAGTACTTCTGTTATTGTTACTGAAGAGTTTATGAAAAGATAGAAATAGAGCTTTACTGATTTTCATCATCAATTTTGAACCATTCAACTAAAAAAAAAAAAAAAAAAAACCCTGTTAATACAAAAAAAAATAAATGTGCTTGAACGGCAACATCGTGCGGCACTATTCAGCGAGTTTCAGAGCAGGATCTGAAAGCCTTTGACAGCGGCAGGGAGAGGGGTCATTACGGAGTGCAGCTCAGGTCAAGGCTATAGAAACACTCAGCTGGGAGACGAGTGGAAACACTTGACAGCAGGGAAGTGCTTTCACAAGCGATTCCACTGCACAGCGGGGTAACCCGTCTGCCAGGCTCTATTAGGATATCAGCAGAACTGAAGGGGTTCTGAAGAAGTTGTTGTGGGTTCTGTTTTGTTAGAGGAGGGTTCTATTCTGGTTCTGTGTTGTGTGTAGGGGTTGGTTCTGTTCTGTTTTGTGTAGGGGTCGGTTCCGCACCTTTATCACTGGAGCGGTTCTTCCGGGTCGGAGTGCTGGACATGCGCTTCTTAGGACCACGGGACCCTCTGCGAGGCTGTAAGAGAGGAGTGAGGGAGGGAGAGAGAGAGAGTCTGTGTAAAAATACTGAGCCACTTTTGACCCAGCACAGACAGACAGACAGACAGAGAGAGAGAGAGAGACAGAGAGAGAGAGAGGCCCTGCAGAGAGCTGAGGTGCTCCGAGTTGTACTCACCAGTCCAGGAGCGTTCCACAGCACAGAGCCGAGGGGCCGACCTGCCTTCCTGCCTCCGAGACCAGCACTGAAACACAGAGATAGAGCAGCACTCAGACACAGTCTACACAGCACAAACACAGAGAAAGCAGCACTCACACAGTCTACACAGCACTGAAACAAAGACAGAGAGCAGCACTGAAACACAGAGCAGCACTCACAGAGAGCAACACTCTCGCAGTCTACACAGCACTGAAACAGAGAGAGCAGCACTTAGATAGTCTATACTGCACTGAAACACAGAGAACAGCAGCACTCAGTCTACACAGAGGGAGTGAGACCACCACACAGACACATTCTGCATAGCACTGAAACACAGAGAGCAGCACTCACACAGTCTACACAGTGCTGAGACAGAGAGCAGCACTCACACACAGTATCAGCACCGAGACACAGCACCACTCACAGTCTACACAGCGCTGAGACAGAGAGAGCAGCACTCACACACAGTCTACACAGCGCCGAGACACAGCACCACTCACAGTCTACACAGCGCTGAGACAGAGAGCAGCACTCACACAGTCTACACAGTGCCTAGACAGAGAGAGCAGCACTCACACACAGTCTACACAGCGCCTAGACAGAGAGCAGCACTCACACACAAGCTACACAGCGCCTAGACAGAGAGAGCAGCACTCACACACAGTCTACACAGCGCTGACAGAGAGAGCAGCACTCACACACAGTCTACACAGCGCCGAGAGAGAGCAGCACTCACACACAGTCTACACAGCGCTGACAGAGACAGCAGCACTCACACACAGTCTACACAGCGCTGAGACAGAGAGAGCAGCACTCACACACAGTCTATACAGCGCTGAGACAGAGAGAGCAGCACTCACACACAATCTACACAGCGCTAACAGAGAGAGCAGCACTCACACACAGTCTACACAGCGCAGAGACAGAGAGCAGCACTCACACACAGTCTACACAGTGCTGACAGAGAGCAGCACTCAGTCTACACCGCGCTGAGACAGAGAGCAGCACTCACACACAGTCTACACCGCGCTGACAGAGAGAGCAGCACTCACAGTCTACACAGCGCTGACAGAGAGAGCAGCACTCACACACAGTCTACACAGCGCTGAGACAGAGAGAGCAGCACTCACACACAATCTACACCGCGCGGACAGAGCAGCACTCACACAGTCTACACCGCGCTGACAGAAAGAGCAGCACTCACACAGTCTACACAGTGCTGACAGAGAGAGCAGCACTCACACAGTCTACACCGCGCTGAGACAGAGAGAGCAGCACTCACACAGTCTACACCGCGCTGAGACAGAGAGAGCAGCACTCTCACACAGTCTACACCGCGCTGACAGAGCAGCACTCACACACAGTCTACACAGCGCTGAGACAGAGAGAGCAGCACTCACACAGTCTACACAGCGCTGACAGAGAGAGTAGCACTCACACACAGTCTACACAGCGCTGACAGAGAGAGCAGCACTCAGTCTACACAGCTCTGAAACAGCAGCACTCACACAGCGTACAAAGCACCGTAACAGAGCAGCACTCAGTGTACACAGAGACCAGCACTGACACAGTCTACACAGCTCTGAAACAGAGCTGCACTCAGACACAGCTACACAGAGACAACCATCACATTCTACACAGCACCGAGACACAGAGAGTGAGAGAGCAGCACTCACAAGGTCTGCAGTGCTGAAACAGAGAGAGAGAGAGAGAGAGAGAGAGAGAGAGAGAGAGAGAGAGAGAGAGAGAGAGAAGCACTAAGACAGTCTACACAGCGAGAGAGAAAGAGAGAGCAAGTACTGAGACACACTGTCTACACAGCAATGAGACTGATAGACAGATAGACACACAGACAGAATGTCAAACAGGCTGGCAGATAATTAGAAAGACACATACAGAAAAACAAACAGACAGACAAGAGACAGACATAGACCAACTGACCTAGAGGGGAGTGGCTGTGCCAACTCCTCCAGCTCGGCCAATGAGCTTGCAGAAGACCGTCTGCTCCTTGCACTCTCCACCGAGGAACTCCGCCCCCTTCCTACAGACCCTACCCTCCTGCCCAGGGGGCGTGTCTCTCTGGAGCGGGGCCGCCCCCTCTCACTACTGGGGGGAGTGGCCAGCAGGTCCCGACGAACCTTTCGCTGGCTGAAGAGAGGAGAGAGAGAGAGACAGAGAGGGAGGTAGGGGACACAGTGAGTTAAGAGGGAAATAGAAGAGAGGCAGAAAGGGGGGAGGGAGAGGGAAGGAGAGAGAAGTGATGAGGGGGTGGGACAGTAGAGGAGAGAGGTTTGTAGAAAGAGGGGAGACGGTGCAGGAATGGAAGGGGGAGGAGAGAGTGGAGGGAGAGAAAGTTGATTTGATTTAGTCGCATGCAGCTCAGATAGAGTCATTTTGTAAAATAAATAACAAATGTCAGCAGATGAGGGTGCCCTGTTCAGGGATACTAAGATATTCACAGATCCTGACCAAGATTCATCATCACTGGATCAGACACAGGTGAAAGTGCAGCACAGAGAGAGGGTACACTAAACACATACACAACTCCACTACAGCCGTCAGGGACATTCACAGAACTAACTCTTCACATACAAACTACTGAACGAATACGAGAGAGAGAGAGAGCGAGCAGGGGGGTACACTTGGGTTCTCTGCGAGTAAAGTTAAATCGGAGAGAGAGAGAGCGAGAGAGAGCGAGAGAGAGACACACACAAAAACACAGGGGTGGAGTGCTGAGATCCCAGAATTCCCCATGAAGACCCACCATGTTTCTGTTCACACCCCACACGGAGTTAACCATTCACTCACACTGACACAGCCCTGTGACTCATTGATTATTGTTTTACGGATTACACATTGAGGAGAGCTCTGGATTCATTGTGACATCACACACACTGCTGCAAGCCAGCCTTTGAAATATGAATAATAAATAAATCAGGTTTTAAAATCTGCATTTGCCCCCGGCCCCCTCTGTCTCTCCAATTCAAATAGTCTTTATTGGCATGACAAGCAATACAAGTATTGCTAAAATTAATGTAAAATTGAACAGAAATATTTAACATTATAACAGTGCTAGTATGGAAAGGCCTCTACTCCACCCTTCCAATGAGGCTGCAGGCTGCACTGTACTGCACAGAGATTTCTGCTACCTTTCTTTTCCCCTTTCATCAAAAAAATTCCTTTTCTTTCTGCCACCTTGCTAGAATATTTGTCCCAGATTTCTCTGTATTTTGTACAGTGGACAATGCAATGTGTCTGTCTCTCCACTGCCCGTCGCACTGGTTACAGAGTCAAGCCTCTCTGGGCTTCCAGTATAATTTGTGTCTGCCTGTTTCAATCTGCGGTTTGTGGTCACCGATTCTGGATTTGGTTAGGATCTGCCTGTCTTTTGGTTTTTCTCTCCCTCTCCCTCTTACCTCCTCCTCTCCGCCTCTCTCTGTCTCTGCTCCTTGTCCTTCACGTAGGCTGTGGGGTCGAAACGCGGGACTCGGGTTCCTGTGAGGAGCACACTCCATCAGAGCCATGCAGACAAGCAAAGGGCTGCCAAACTCGGTCTCTTCTAGTTTCAGTAACACTGATGAAGGTACTGGAGCCAAATGCTTGTTTGCTTGACTCCGTTTTTGTCCCCCCTCCCCTACACACTCAGCTGGTCAGTGGTCTCTCACCTGAAGGGGAGACGCGTGGAGGAACTGGGCGTGGTCCTGTGGATCCTGACCTCTCCCGTGACCTCTCCCTGTCTCCTCCAGCCCAGCGCTCTCTCCGCTCCCTCGACACTGATCTGACAGGTCCTGCAGAGCCTGCTCTCCCCTGACTCCTCTCCCTCTCTTGGGACACAGAGCGCCTCCCCTCCCCTTCCCCTCCCCCCCGGGACAGGGAGGAGCCAGAGCGCTGCAGAGGGGTCATCCTGCTGTGGAGAGACAGAGGGACACATTTACAGACAGAAACACCCCTATAGCCTCAGAATCCGATAGCCTCAATAACTAAAACTAAATAGTTAAAATCAAGTTTCGTGACAATAGGATAAGCAGTTTTGCAGATAGCTGGAAGCCTGTGCAGAGTGACTCTCGTACCATTTCATCCCAGGCAGGGATTATAATGCTAGTGTGGTGCAGCCTTCCTGAGCTTTAGCCTGTGGTACAGGAGTCTACCCAGCTGCTGGTTTTTTATTGGGCATTGTTACACGCCTCTCCCTGCTGAAAACTGATTCTCTCTCTCACGTTGCTTGACAACTTATTCGCTAAAATCGTCTCTAATAAAAGAGAATGAAATAAAACCCAAATCCTTTAACCTCATTGATTTTCCATTTACAGTACGCAGTGTGATCTTCTTTTGAGGCTCCTTCCCTGAAACTGTCTCCCCAACTAACTCCTGCCATCAATGAGAACCGAGGCAGCTGCTGGCTACTGGCAATCAGAATAGCCCTCTACAAAATCAACCAAATTCAATTCATGTGTGAATATCAAATACTTGTGGTATCAATAATGCTGCCCCCCCCACCGCCTCACCCCTTCCTGCACAGCGCCAGCTCATTGGTCAGACTCTTCACTCGAACCCGCAGACTCCTCTCAGACTCCTTCAACTCCTCCAGCTAGAGAGAGGGAGATGAAGGAAACATATTACAGTCTGTGTGCATTTGCAGTCTCAGTGTTTGTGGACAAACAGGAGCTTTAAAAACTACAGGATCCTGTTAAATATCCCTCTTTCCACCGACCCCCATCTCTCTTTTTCCTCCCTCTTTCTCTCACCTGTTCCTGTAGCTGTCTGTACTCCTGCTCTCTCTTGCTCTGTGCTCTCTTGTTTCTTGTCCTCTCTCTCAGCAGTTCTTCCTCTAGACTGTGCACCACGTCCTTCAGGACCCTGACCCCTCGGGGGTCACTGTGGGGTCGCGACCCCTCTGCCTGCATCCTCTCCAGGGCCCCTGCCAGCACCTCCTTCTCCTGACGCAGCTTAGCCAACCTGCAGCAGAGAGCACCCAGTCAGAGACACACACACACACACACACATAGCACTTTCACACCACAACTCACTGGTGCCTCACCCTGCAAAAATTGCAGTGTTTACAAGAACCTCATTACATTATCTTTGCTGTGTCCTGCGTTGTCCCATATCAGTTATTTTTAAACAGTGCCTTCAGAAATGTTTAAGTAGAAGTTGAAAAAAAGTAAATGCCTAGTTTATTTAGCTATGAATCACCCTTCTCTTTCAGCTCCTCTCTCACTTACTCTGCTAGGTGTGTGCAGCCCCCTCTCCCCTCTCCCCTCTCCCCTCTCCCGAGTCTGTGTGTCTCCGAGTCCTTGCCGGTGTGTGCAGCCCCCTCTCCCCTCTCCCCTCTCCCCTCTCCCCTCTCCCCTCTCCCCTCTCCCCTCTCCCCTCTCCCGAGTCTGTGTGTCTCTGAGTCCTTGCCGGTGTGTGCAGCCCCCTCTCCCCTCTCCCCTCTCCCGAGTCTGTGTGTCTCGAGTCCTTGCCGGTGTGTGCAGCCCCCTCTCCCCTCTCCCCTCTCCCCTCTCCCCTCTCCCCTGTCTGTGTGTCTCCGAGTCCTTGCCAGTGTGTGCAGCCCCCTCTCCCCTCTCCCCTCTCCCCTCTCCCCTCTCCCCTCTCCCCTCTCACTCTGCTCTGAGTCGGTGTGTCTCAGAGTCCTTGCTGGTGTGTACAGCCCCCTCTCCCCTCTCTCTCAGCTCTTCTCTCAGCTCTCTGATCTCTCTCTGCAGCCGCGCTGGGTCTGGTTTGCCCTGGTATGGCAGAGGCAGGGGATAGTGGATTCTGCAGAGATACAGAAACACAGCCAGGTCACGCGCTGAGAGAATACAGCACAGTATACCAGCAGCACAATGAACAAGTCACTGGATCCAACCGTTAGAGGGTCAATCCACAGCAAATGAACCAATGGGCCACACCCCTTGTCTCAGATTCTTTTGATGTCGCACGTGGAAGTACCTGCAATCTCAAAACAGCAGCTCTCGACTCAATAACTGTTACAGTAGCTAACAAAAGAGGGGAGGAGGAAAAGAAGGAGTGGGAGGGAGGGAGGGAGAGATGAGCAGGGAGAGGGGAAAGAGTAACTTATCAAAATAGTTACATACATTTTAGTACACATGTACTGTAAAACAAGAAATTTTGCAAGTAAAAATGTTTGTTAATCTCACGTTTATTAAAAATCTGCAAAATTAATGTGCTGTGAAATATATTATTCATACATGTGCCGTACATTAAAAGAAAAAGAAGAGCAAACATTTATTGCAGCAAAAATTGACCTTGAAGTCCATTAGCCAAATTAAGTTGCTGCAAAAAAATCCTGTTTTACAGCACTTTCATTTTAAAAAACATGATATCTGGTACTACACTGGGTTAAAAGAAATCTCTATTTACAAGCACCTACCTGTCGAACTCCACTGAATAGATGAGAATGAGGTAGCGCTTTGCGTTCAGTGCAGGAGACTTCGCTGCAGGGCGGGGCCGAGATCCAAGCCCCGCCTTCCTGCTCCGCAGCAGCTCCAGATCACTGTAGGTCAGGAGGTCGAGGGTCACGGACTCGCTGCTCTGAGGAAACAGGGATCAGACAGAGGGTGAAAACAGCGACCCAAACAAACACCGATAAACCAGGCCTGCACCCACCCTCACTCTCACTGTGATTAGTCGAATAGGTTGAACAAATCACCACTTACAGTAAAACAAAGCATGAATCAATCTGGTTTATGATAATGCCTGGTGCTCTGTTTTGTAACACTGCGTCGCTGTTTGTGCGCTGCATACTATTTTAAACCTGCTTGGAATTTCTGAAAATGATTTATTAATGTTCTGAAAGCATGCTGCTCGACCGTTTGGTGCCTCTCTTTCACCCACGACCCCAGCTTCCTAACCTGAGGAGGAGCTCTCCCTAACTTATCATCCACAAACATCAACAGTGCTGAGTTTAGAAATAAATACTAGGGGAAACTTCATAAATTCAATGACAAACATTTCAACTGGAAGTCTCTCAGTGTCGTCAGTGTAAATTCAATGACAGAAGTCTTAGAAATACTAAAGGAAACATGATAACTGCCAAAGTCACCTTGGTCAGGGCTGACTCCAGCATGGTGCAGAATATTGCAAACTGCTTGAAGTTCCCAGTTTTCCGTGTCAGATCCTCGATGTCTGAAACAAAGAGAGCAGAGAGGAGGTCAGAGCGGGACAGGGGAACAGAGACACACACAGAACGAAAGAGAGACAAAGAGACATGTCGACCTGTTTCTATCCAGTTTTAAATAACTTTAGCATAAGAGGCAGAAGTGTTAAAGGGACTAGGAGCTCTTAAAATAAACAAATCCCCTGGGCCGGATGAGATCCTCCCAATAGTACTCAAAGAAATGAAAGAAGTTATTTACAAACCGCTAACCAAGATCATGCAACAGTCTCTTGACACGGGTTGTACCGACAGACTGGAGAATTGCAAACGTAATACCGATCCACAAAAAGGGAGACAAAACCGAAGCAGGTAACTACAGACCAATAAGCCTGACTTCTATTATATGTAAACTTATGTAAACTATAATAAGATCCAAAATGGAAAATTACCTATATGGTAACAATATCCTGGGCGACAGTCAGCATTGTTTTAGGAAAGGGAGATCGTGTCTAACTAACCTGCTTGATTTTTTTGAGGATGCAACATCGACAATGGATAATTGCAAAGCATACAACATGGTTTATTTAGATTTCCAGAAAGCTTTTGACAAAGTCCTGCATAAAAGATTAATTCTCAAACTGAACACAGTAGGGATTCAAGGAAATGCATGCACATGGATTAGGGAGTGGTTAACATGTAGAAAACAGAAAGTACTGATTAGAGGAGAAACCTCAAAATGGAGCGAGGTAACCAGTGGTGTACCACAGGGATCAGTATTAGGTCCTCTGCTATTCCTAATCTACATTAATGATTTAAATTCTGGTATAGTAAGCAAACTCGTTAAATTTGCAGACGACACAAAAATAGGAGGAGTGGCAAACACTGTTGCAGCAGCAAAGGTCATTCAAAATGATCTAGACAGCACTCAGAACTGGGCAGACACATGGCAAAAGACAGGCAATAAAAATGTGCATTATAAATATCATATGGAAGATACTGAAATTGAAGCAGGAAGACCTAGGAGTTTATGTTGACTCAGAAATGTCTTCATCTAGACAATGTGGGGAAGCTATAAAAAAAGGCCAACAAGATGCTCGGATATATTGTGAGAAGTGCTGAATTTAAATCAAGGGAAGTAACGACAAATGCATTAGTAAGACCTCATCTAGAATATTGTGTTCAGTTCTGGTCACCTCGTTACAAAAAGGATATTGCTGCTCTAGAAAGAGTGCAAAGAGCAACCAGAATTATCCCGGGTTTAAAAGGCATGTTGTATGCAGACAGGCTAAAATCTATTCAGTCTTGGACAAAGAAGACTACGCGGTGACCTGATTCAAGCATTCAAAATGCTACAAGGCATTGACAATGTCGACCCAGGGGACTTTTTTGACCTGAAAAAAGAAACAAGGAACAGGGGTCACAAATGGAGATTAGATAAAGGGGCATTCAGAACAGAAAATAGGAGGCACTTTTTTACACAGAGAATTGTGAGGGTCTGGAACCAACTCCCCAGTAATGTTGTTGAAGCTGACACCCTGGGATCCTTCAAGAAGCTGCTTGATGAGATTCTGGGATCAATAAGCTACTAACAACCAAACGAGCAGGATGGGCTGAATGGCCGCCTCTCGTTTGTAAACTTTCTTATGTTATTATGTTCTTAAGAGACACACACAGAACTAAAGAGAGACAGAGACACACACAGAACTAAAGAGAGACAGAGACACATATAACAGAAGTCAGGCTTATTGGTCTGTAGTTAGACGCACACGGACAGCGAAACATACAGAGATACAGAAACAGTGTCACTCACACGCTGAGTCAAACTGCCCTCTCCACTGATCCGCACTGAGCATGTCTGACACCTCCACCTCCAGAAGCTCCGCCCCCGATGACACCCTGACCGAGAACTCTGCCCCTCGGAACTCCAGCTCCGCCTGCACACTCGGCCCCGCCTCCATCATCACGTCCTCCAATCACAGAGCACCAGCTGATAGGCTGAGGAGAGGAAGGGGAGGGGTTTATTCATCAATCCTTGATCCATCACTTCAAAACACTCAAGCATACACAAGGGGTACAACAACTACTAATCTGTCCAACAGTCGACTCGTCGCCACTTAAATATATGAATGACTCCTGTATTTTATGTCTGGTTGTTGCTGTTTGTGCACTACATGTTTTAAAACAGTTTGGATCTTTTTATTAACCCTTTGCGGTCCTATATCAGACCAGGTCCGAAATTCCAAAATTCCCGTTCCGGTCCAGTGTCAGACCGTCCAACATCATTGAAATGGCGTCATTCACAGGTCCCTAGTCGTTTTTCTCCGAAAAAAGCAGAGAAAAGCTTTCAATGGCCGAGAACAGCTGAGAGAAGATAGGAAAAGCCAGAAAAAACAGAGCTTTTGAACAGCGTGTGTAAAATAAACATCGCGTGCAAAATCAATTGGACCTGACAGGCGCAGAATTCTATGGACAGCAAAGGCTTAATTTTCTAAAATGTCATTTATATATAATGCAGGGCTGGCCAATCACAGTCCTGAAGGGCCATCCCACTCCAGGTTTAAGAGGTTAAATCATATCCAAACTGCTTCAGGGTCTGGATGGAGGTTTACTTGGGTCAGTTCATTTACAGCAGGGTCGGCACACAGACCAGGAGTGGAAGGGCCAACTTAGGCCACCTCTGTGTTAATGCACTACTGTCCATCTGAAACTGTAAGATTAGTTTCTGAAGTGGGCTGAGATGGGCGCTCCCCCTCACAGTACACATGGTAAACTGGGACGCACACGAGTAGATTATGATCAAGCACTCTTTCAAAATGTTAACAGATGTTTCAATATTCTTTAATTGACCTGTTTAGCACATTAGCCACACAGGTCTCAAATGTGCAGTTTGGAAAGACACACATGTTTTAGCACACTTGTATTTCCATTTTAAAACATGATATCTGCTACAACACCGAGTTCCATTTCTCAGGAAATCTGGTCCACTTCCACTCCTGGGTCATTTCACCTCAGAAGACATTTCTGGATTTACCTGGTAAAAAGACCCAGGAAGTGCAGCGCTAACTGAAAGCATGGCTTGCAAACAGATTTCTTTAAACTAGTGTGGTAGCACATACCATGTTTTCAAATTAAAATACACGTTTGTGTGCCCTTTCAAAACTGCACGTCAGACCTGCATAACTAATGCAAATTGTTTAACAAAACTTGGAAAAAAAATATATATATATATATATGATTGTGCACTTATTAAAAGCCTAATATAGACTGTGCTGTCTTCTTCAACTGTTTTATGTCGATGGAATGTGAGGAATTCCCATCTCATATGTACCCGTCTCTCAGGGGCAGGCATGGAAGACTAATTCACTGTTTTCAATGTTTCAGAGTGTGCATATGCAACTCAGAGAGCTTAAAACGACGGAGCTCTGTGTGTAATACACACACACACACACACACACAGACACACACACGCACACACACAGAGAGACACACACACACACAGACACACACACACACACACAGAGACACACACACACACACACACACACACACAGAGACACACACACACACACACAGAGAGACACACACACACACACACACACAGAGACACACACACACAGACACACACACACACACACAGAGACACACACACACAGACACACACACACACAGAGACACACACACACACACACACACACACACAGAGACACACACACACACAGAGAGACACACACACACACACACACAAAGAGACACACACACACACGTACACACACACACACACACAGACACACACACACACGTACACACACACGTACACACACACACACACAGAGACACACACACACACACACACAGACACACACGCACACACACACAGACACACACGCACACACACGCAGACACACACACACACAGACACACACACACACACACACACACAGACACAGTACTGGTGCAAAGTGTGGAAACAACTAATTATTTCCATCAAGACCAGGGCTGGGATTGTATTGCCTGTGTTTCCTCAATCCTTCCTTACTAAACACCCTGGTATCTCTGAATAGATAATCGTCTCCTCTTTAAAAATAAGCTCAATATTTTAATGAGTAAGACATCTCGCAAGCAGAACGGTCCCCTGAAATGTTCCCTAGACAAGTGGTACAACTGGGGATAGGGAGTTTGTTGCCGGATAATCTTCTCACTAAATATCTTTGTACCCCTTAATAGAAAATCGCCTCCTCTGAAAAAAAGGGAAGAGATGCAATTCGTTTAAATTGAAAGTGCAATGCAACGACATTACAAAAAGTAAACAAACCAGACACACATTAAGGATGTCGTATGACTCCCTACACAGCGAGTGAAGCAGGAGTTGAACGTGTAATCTGGTAAGAGTCACCACACAACATACACAAGTGAACTGTATAACAGCTTACTTTACTGCACTTGATTGAAGTATTTTAAAAACGACAATACAGATTCCGTGGTGATTTCAGCTTTTTCAATTAAAAAAAAAAACACAGTTAATAGTATAACTAACGCTAACCGTCAGAATTAAATTATTGACAAACATGTAAACTAACCAAGGTAATGTGTCTGAAATTGTTAAAGTATTAACTGTTATTATTATTACTAGTTTATAACGTAAAATACATGCACTCACCCGCTTTCCAATGTGAAATTAAAACCCTCAAATAAAAACAATTCAAATAAAAAGCTAATTAAAATATGACAATAAAGTCACGCTGTACTATTTCATAGTTTAAACTGTAATTATTATTGTTTCTCTAGCCGCCGTTCGCTCAGCTTTGTCCTCGCTCTCTGTGTCAGTTTCATCTGTTGAGCGAAGCGGGGCAACAACCGGGAGCCGCAGACACGCCTCGCCCCACCCACACGGGACACCATTCGTCAAAGAAAATACTCACTCGCTATTATTGGACAGAATATGTGTCGATTATGCTAAACGTCACCTTTCTGAACCAATCCTCTATCACTACTATAGTTCTTACAAGCGTGATTGGTTGCATATCATTACATAGTCTTATAATGTAAGACGCAGATTCCTCGCGGATTCGGTACATGCGGTGTCAATCAAGTCCAATTACGACCCTTTCAGCCCGCGTCATCTTTACACACAGTAAACCCGCAGGGTGTTCTGGGATTTGTAGTCGTAGTAGTAGTAGTAATAATAATAATAATAATAATAATAATAATAATAATAATAATAATACGTAAAGTGATAATGTTAATAAAGCTAATAAGAGGGAATAGAATGGATTTTAAAGATGTTCAGCACTCCTTTAAAGGGGCAATGATAATGTTAATATTGCTAATAAGAGGTAAGAGACTAGTTTAAGACTTTTAAAGGGATGATCAGAGATAATGTCTATAATATTCATCTGCGGTGCCACGTTCACGCTCCGGGCGCTTTATCAGGACATGTCCCTGATATTGCGTTACTGTTTGCCCGGATCAGTCTTGACATGTCACAGACTCCACAAGAGGGATCCGGTCAGTATACTTCAATTGGTGCCGAGAGGCAGGCAGAGGAGCATGCTGATGTTCGTTCAAGTTCATCCCAGACATGCTCGATTGGATTGAGATCTAGGGATTGTGGTTGGCTGGGAAGATGCCGGAAGTCTCTGTCATGCTCCTCAAACCATTCACAATTCCGGCACGGTGGACAGGTGCATTATCAGGGTGCAAATGCAGCATTGCTGGGTGGATTTGATCCACAGTGAGGCTTTAGTAAACTATTTGTTCAGCCTTCCAGTAATCAAGAGACCCAGGATATACCAGGAGAACGTGCCTCACACCAGGGTGGTGCCAAATCCAACAAGGCAGACAGACAGGTCCTAATAAAGTGGCCAGGCAGTGTATGCATGAGACTAGCTTTCAGCAACAATGACCTGCAGTTCAAAAACACACACAACGCTTTCTCTTCCAAACCCAAAGGAATCGTTAAAAGCAAAGCATGTAGTTTGCATTGTACAGCATGCAGTTTGCATTGTACAGCATGCAGTTTGCATTGTACAGCATGCAGTTTGCATTGTATAATGTGATATCTTGTAACAATTGTAAGTCTTCCTGGATAAGGGTGTCTGCTAAGAAATAAAATCATAATAATAATAATTTGTACAGCATGTAGGCTCAGAATTAGTACCACAGTACAGTACATAAGAATATAAGAAAGTTTACAAACGAGAGGAGGCCATTCAGCCCATCTTGCTCGTTTGGTTGTTAGTAGCTTATTGATCCCAGAATCTCATCAAGCAGCTTCTTGAAGGATCCCAGGGTGTCAGCTTCAACAACATTACTGGGGAGTTGGTTCCAGACCCTCACAATTCTCTGTGTAAAAAAGTGCCTCTTATTTTCTGCTCTGAATGCCCCTTTATCTAATCTCCATTTGTAACCCCTGGGTCGACATTGTCAATACCTTATAGAATTCTGAATGCTTAAATCAGATCACCACATAGTCTTCTTTGTTCAAGACTGAATAGATTCAATTATTTTAGCCTGTCTGCATACAACATGCCTTTTAAACCCGGGATAATTTTGGTCGCTCTTCTTTGCACTATTTCTAGAGCAGCAATATCCTTTTTGTAACGAGGTGATCAGAACTGAACACAATATTCTAGGTGAGGTTTTACTAATGCATTATAAAGTTTTAACATTACTTCCCTTGATTTAAATTCAACACTTCTCACAATATATCCAAGCATCTTGTTGGCTTTTTTTTTATAGCTTCCCCACATTGTCTAGATAAGACATTTCTGAGTCAATATAAACTCCTAGGTATTTTTCATAGACTCCTTCTTCAATTTCGGTATCTCCCATATGATATTTATAATGCACATTTTTATTGCCTCCGTGCAGTACCTTACACTTTTCTCTATTAAATGTCATTTGCCATGTGTCTGCCCAGTTCTGAATGCTGTCTAGATCATTTTTGAATGACCTTTGCTGCTGCATTAGTGTTTGCCACTCCTCCTATTTTTGTGTCATCTGCAAATTTAACAAGTTTGCTTACTATACCAGAAACTAATTCATTAATGTAGATTAGGAATAGCAGAGGACCTAATACTGATCCCTGTGGTACACCACTGGTTACCTCGCTCCATTTTGAGGTTTCTCCTCTAATCAGTACTTTCTCTTTTCTACATTTTAACCACTCCCTAATCCATGTGCATGCATTTCCTTGAATCCCTACTGCGTTCAGTTTGAGAATTAATCTTTTATAAGAACATAAGAAAGTTTACAAACGAGAGGAGGCCCCATTCAGCCCATCTTGCTCGTTTGGTTGTTAGTAGCTTATTGATCCCAGAATCTCATCAAGCAGCTTCTTGAAGGATCCCAGGGTGTCAGCTTCGAACAACATTACTGGGGAGTTGGTTCCAGACCCTCACAATTCTCTGTGTAAAAAAGTGCCTCCTATTTTCTGTTCTGAATGCCCCTTTATCTAATCTCCATTTTGTGACCCCTGGTCCTTGTTCCTTTTTTCATGTTGGACTCAAAAGCTTTCTGGAAATCTAAATAGACCTAATACTGATCCCTGTGGTACACCACTGGTTACCTCACTCCCTTTTGAGGTTTCTCCTCTAATCAGTACTTTCTGTTTTCTACATGTTAACCACTCCCTAATCCATGTGCATGCATTTCCTTGAATCCCGAGTGCATTCAGTTTGAGAATTAATCTTTTATGCAGGACTTTGTCAAAAGCTTTCTGGAAATCTAAATAAACCATGTCGTATGCTTTTCAATTATCCATTGTCGATGTTGCATCCTCAAAAAAATCAAACAGGTTAGCTAGACATGATCTCCCTTTCCTAAAACCATGCTGTCTCCCAGGATACTGTTACCATATAGGTGAACGAAACAGGTGAAGAAACAGCTGCATGAGTTTGTGATGATCACTGCTTCTCTTAGACTGTGGATAATGGCGATCCACACAAACCCAAGCAGCTGTTTCTTCACTTGTAATGGTAAATTAGCCCAGTCAACACCAGTGACTCTCACCTGTGGAGAGCTTAATCTGAATAAAAGAATAATGGGTTTGTGCAGCTCTACTCTGGAACACCTAAAACACCCAATATCACCCAGAGAAATACAGAAAACACATCCGAAATCATCTCTCTTCTTTCTAGGTTAGATCACTGCAGTGTTTTCTCATAGACTACAGTAATGGTTTCATGTTGTGTGTTTGCAGAACACTCCAATAAAGATTCTACTAGAACCCTGTAAGAGAACCATTTTTGCTCTAGCTGGCAGTCAAAGGTTTAAAGCCGTGCTGGTGGCAATTATTGAGTGAAGTGCACTGTGGAGATGGAGCACACTGGACTGCATTGCTGATGCACTGCAGTATAGCACTCCTGTCACAGCCCCCCCTGCTGGGGGACAGCTGTCTGTGCACCTACAACTGAAACTACCTGGGGGAATGGAAACAAACTGGTCAGGCAGTAAAGGCTGCATGGTTTCTGTTCAAGTGGAATGATACTCACACTGGAGTGGGGGATTGATGTGTTCCCTCGATTAAACCCATACAAAAAGTTCACCACAACAGTTTTTCCACAATTAAGCTATGCATTTACAATGGTTAGTTTTACCAAACCTCTCTGTGCTTTACATTGCTTACCTAATGTAAGCATAGGTAAGCACTGCAAAGCACAAAGGGGCATGACAAATCAGGCTATACTATGGGAACTGAATAAGAACGTGGTTTTATAACAAAGATTAGTGCTGATCAGTGTCTGGGAAGCCCCATTGGAGGCGGTGTGATCCAGTGATTAAAGAAAAGGGCTTGTAACCAAAAGGTCCCCGGTTCAAATCCCAGCTCACTCACTGTGTGAGCCTGAGCAAGTCACTTCACCTCCTTGTGCTCCATCTTTCGGGTGAGATGTAATTGTAAGTGACCCTGCAGCTGATGCATAGTTCACACACCCTAGTCTCTGTAAGTCGCCTTGGATAAAGGTGTCTGCTAAATAAACTAATAATAACAATTCATAATAAAGTGGAGCCAGGCTGTGTTGAGTACAGGAAGCAGCTGTATTTGGCTACAAAGGCATCGATGAATTCCAGTGTATCTGGGTGCTTTCTTTGCTCTGATAAACATATTTCAGTGTAAAAATGCTAAATCTCTACTCTAATAGAAAAAATAAACAACCAAAAACAAAGTTCTCATTAAAAAATTAAACATCCCCCCCCCCCCACTACCATTCACCATAATCTCAAATAAAATAGAAAAAACACACAGTAGATAATATTCTTCCCCCAAAAACAAAACACATATTTATATCATATTTCATTCTTCAAAGGCAGTAGCAGAAAAGTGGCCAACAGCCAAACTGTTTTTTTTTTTCTTTATATATTAAAATACAAAACAAAGAGATTGGACTCTCAGAACCACTGTCAGCAGCCCCCACTCCCATGTGTACAGCAGTGTGGGGTTTGGTGCAGGTATAAGTCAAGCTGGACAGGAGACAGGGGCACTGGCATTGCTTGCTATAGGACAGAACTTAGAGAAGCTCAACAGACTAATTCACTGGCTTTGCATTCCTGCCTTTCACCTCTCTCTGTTCCAAGGTTGTGCAGACAGACAGCAGACTAACTCGCTACCCTCTCATATGAATAACGGAAACAAAAATTTAGCAGTTCAAAAAAAATCCTTTCCCTTTGACTTCCAGGCACCTCATCCCTCTCCCTCCACACTGTGGCACTAGAGACTGGATCCTGCCTCATCTCAGCTGCGCAGTTTGCGATTGGTCTATCTGACATCACTCTGTGTGTGTGCCTGGGTTCAGAGATACAAAGAAAACCTCCTGCCATGTGCAGCACACACTCTGCAGTCTGTATGTTCGCTCTCTCTCCCTCTGTGTGTGAACGACTCAGGAGAACAATATTTGACTATTCACACAAACTCTGCTTGCAGTGTACTCGGTTGCAGAAATGCCCACGTTCCTGTTCGTTCATGTGACAGAATTCACAAACGCATCACTGCAAGCACATCGTGTAAGAGGGAGTCTGAAATAAATAGGAACACTCTGCAGTGTTTAATTCAGTAACAGCAGGTCTACAGGACTGTATGCTACTGTTTTTAATGGGGAGGTGGGTCCACTTGGTTTATTTATTTATTTATTTTGCAAAGCAGTATTTTGTTTTCCATCTAATTCGCAAATATTTGTTAGATTTTGAACCAGATTTACACACCCAAATCACACAGCTTCACTCCTGAAGGAAACAAAGGCTGAGGCGAGGAGGCAGGGGATCAGAAGTCGTTGTTAACATAGCCAATTTGCATTTGCATATCTTTCAAAACACAACACTACGGATGAACTGCTTCATCCTACTTTCCATCTCTAGCATTGTCTTTGAAACATCTGCACAGATACAAAATACAAGCAAACAGGGCAGCAGTGATAGCGTTGCTGTGCTAATCAGAAGAGGGATCTGGAAGCCTTGGTCAGCACTCTCAGGAGAGACAGGAGAAAGGCAGGCAGAGGAATGCTTCAGCCCCGTCCGTTTTCAAATGAAAAGAAAGCTTTTATTAAAAACAGCTTCTGCTAAATTACATAAAAAAAACAACGATACAAAAATAATACCTGTTTCCAAAGCCTCCTGAACCAACTTTCATACGTGGAATGCCGAGCAAGAGTCAGCTAGTTCATTGAGGTTTTACCACATTTTGGTCCCTGAAGTTTGTTATCGTTTTCTGATGAATCGATCTACCCACTGGCACACCCAGGAGACAGCAGGGGGGGAGGGGGGTGAGTTTGTCTGACAGTGGCTCTGAGCTCCAGTTTAAAGCAGGTTACAGATTGTACTATTTGATTTGTTTCATTTTTCAAGCGTGTCTGGCTGAGGAAGGCTCTTGGTAGAGAGAGAGCGCGAAAGTGAATCTCACAACTGCCGTCACTCTCTCAGTGGTCGCTCGTCCTGTGCTGTGGGTCTTTAGTTTGGCGTCTCTCTCTTAGGAGGAGCCCCTCTTCTTCAGCTCCTCAATGAACGCTGCAGGACACAGAGATACTTGCACATGAGATGGGGAGAAAATGTGTGAGAGAGAGAGACAGAGACAGAGAGACACAGTGGAGAGAGAGACCGACACAGTGGAGAGAGAGCTGTACCTTCAATAATCTCCTCTTTCACTTTCTGCAGTTCTTTCCTCACTTCCTCCAGGATCTCCTGCACAGACAGACAGACAGACAGACAGACAGAGAGATAGAGAGAGAGAGAGGAGACACACAGACAGGTGTTATCACAGGGCAGCTACACCTTGCTGCTGTTGGGTGTTTAGAGCTGAAGGCAGCTTGTCTTCATGTAGTGGCATGTATGCAATATTTTTTGGGTCACTTTTTAAAAGCCCTTTATCAGCCTGTGCTTTACTTCTGGTTTCTTGAGAAACCATGTGATATTGTGACCTTTCAACACTGTTGACTGTAAAGGATGGAAGCAGGGTTGAAAGGTCACAATGTCACATGACTTCACAACATGAGAACATGGAAGTTACCGAGAGTTGTTATTAAGAATCTTGGAGTGTCTGACCTTGTCAGACTCGTCAATACACTTCACACATCCGATACTTTCAGTAGCTCAGGACAGAATGTCCCTACCAAGTTCCATCACAGTTAATAAGCAGGTTCTCTACATACCATGCACAATGTGCGATACAGGTGGGTACAGCCAGGCTCCTCTGAACACCCCTAGATTCTCACTGTCAGGAACGTCCATACCAAGTTTCAGAGAGTTGCTAAGCAGTTCTCTAGGTGTGTGTATGCCCTGCACTGTACCTGTGAGATACACTGTGCCCTGTGCTGTACCTGCTTCATTCTGTCCAGATCCGAATCATCAGGACTTGGCCCCTCTGTGCTGTTACTGCTGGTGGTCACTGACTTCACTCTGGGGGGGGGGGAAGAAAGAAAGAAAGAAAGAAAGAAAGAAAGAAAGAAAGAAGAGGGAGGGAGAATGAGAGAGAGAGAGGGAGAGGGAGGGAAGCAGTGACAGACAGAGAAGGGGAGAGAGGGATAGAGGAGGAGAATGGTTAGATTTCATTCCAGTAACAGCCTCATGGAGACCCAGTGCCACAACAGCAGCCGTCCACAGCTCACAGAGAGAGAGAGAGAGAGGAGAGGGCAGGACACTGCGGGGAGCCACTCTGGATCAGTGTGGAGTTGTGAGGGAGGGAGGGAGGGAGGGAGGGAGGGAGGGAGGGAATGACAGAGTGGGGGATATGAGGGAGGGTCTGATTGGCTGTTGATCCAGAATGTCTCCCACACAGCACCTCCTTTCTCTGAACCTTGTGCACAGTAACACAGACACTAGCAACAGCGCTATGGCAACAGCGACATGGTAACACCAACACCCTAGCAACAGCGCTATGGTTACCTCAACTACCTAAAAGAACCAGGATTACCCCAACACCCTAGTAACAGCGACACAGCCACCATGACACCCATAGCAACGCAATACCCATAGCAGCAACAATGCCATGGCAATGCACAGACCGCCCTAGCAACCCATACCAACAAGTCCATGGAAAACTAATAGAGCACCACAGTGACCCACACACCCGTAGCAGCACAGAGACAGACAGAGACAGACACCCAGCGGCCGGGTGGAGGCTCTTGGCTTTGCCGCAGGACGGCAGGGAGCGGGGGGGCTCAGAGTACCTGGAGAGGGGGAAGGCAGACTGGGGGGAGGCAGACTGGGGTGAGTTCATGGAATCCAGGCTCTTCGGCACAGAGTTATTCCTGAGGAAGAACAAACACACTGAGGAGTGAGAGAGAGCCACACACACGAGAGGGAGGGAGGGAGGGAGGGAGGGAGGGAGGGAGAGAGAGAGACTGAGGACAGACAGACTACACACACACACCAATGACAGAGAAAAAGAGACGGACAGACTACACACACATGAGAGAGAGAGAGACACACACACACACACTGAGGACAGACAGACTATACACACACACACACACACCAAGGACAGAGAGAAAGAGACGGACAGACTACACACACACCAGAGACAGAGAGAGAAAGACAGAAATTACACTCACCAAGGAGGAGGAGAGAGAGAGAGAGAGAGAGAGAGAGAGAGACAGACCACACACACACACCGAGGAGAGATAGACAGACTACAGCAGGACCTCAGACTTGTCAGAATGAAACACAGACAGAGCTCCACAGAGTTTCAGAAGAACTGGAGGCCATTCAGCCCATCAGTGCTCATCCGGTTCCTAGTAGCTAATTGAACTGAAAACATGACTAGGCAGCCCATTCCATCCCCTCACCACTCTCTGTGTGAAGAAGTGTCTCCTTCAACAACATGACTAGGCAGCCCCTTCCATCACCTCACCACTCTCTGTGTGAAGAAGTGTCTCCTTCAACAACATGACTAGGCAGCCCCTTCCATCCCCTCACCACTCTCTGTGTGAAGAAGTGTCTCCTTCAACAACATGACTAGACAGCCCCTTCCATCCCCTCACCACTCTCTGTGTGAAGAAGTGTCTCCTTCAACAACATGACTAGGCAGCCCATTCCATCCCCTCACCACTCTGTGTGAAGAAGTGTCTCCTTCAACAACATGACTAGGCAGCCCCTTCCATCCCCTCACCACTATACGTGTGAAGAAGTGTCTCCTTCAACAACATGACTAAGCAGCCCCTTCCATCCCCTCACCACTCTCTGTGTGAAGAAGTGTCTCCTTCAACAACATGACTAGGCAGCCCCTTCCATCCCCTCACCACTATCTGTGTGAAGAAGTGTCTCCTTCAACAACATGACTAGACAGCCCATTCCATCCCCTCACCACTCTCTGTGTGAAGAAGTGTCTCCTTCAACAACATGACTAGGCAGCCCATTCCATCCCCTCACTACTCTCTGTGTGTGAAGAAGAGTCCCCTTCGCTCTGTCTAAGTCAATCTCCACTTCATTTCCACCTGTGTCTTACTGCACTTAAAGTATTGGTTCGGGTTAACTATGTCTTAAGACTTTAAAGACTTCCATCATGTCCTCCTGATTCTTCTTTGTTTCAGATAAATAGATTCAGTTCTTTCAGCCACAATGTCCTTTTGGTGCTGTGGTGAGCAGAATTGGACACAGTGTGGTCTCACCAGAGCAGTACACAACCTCATCAGAACCTCCTTGGATTTGTACTCTACACTTCTGGATGTGTATCACACAGTTTGACACACACTCACTGCCAATACAGCGAATACAAAATAAAAAGGATACTGTCAGCATCACCAGACAAAACACTCCAGTAAATCACTGTGACCAAGACACTGCATACACCCCCAAGATTCTCATACATTCAATAACCTGTGTTAAAAGAATGTCTGTACCAAGTTGGAGAGGGAAAGGGTTCATTTCTCTAGTGCTTTGAAGAGTATGAAGGCACGATCTCAAATCCTCACATGACCCCAATAGGACAGCCACCTTGGGTCAGAGGTGAACGTGAAGGCGCCAGTAGATTTTGCCTGTTTCCCCAACGCTGAAGGTTGGAAGTTGCAGCTGGAATGGTCCATGAGATCAGCAGGGGTGGAGTGACAGACCCATACAAGCTGCCTTACTGGGACATTAATGGTTCAGTCCAGATGCATGTCAGCCTACAGGTGCTGTGTCGTGGCGAGAATATGTATTCAAAATAAAAAAAAGTGCCACCCGAGAAACTAACGGCAGCAGCGTTAAAGGGTTAAAAGCCTTTTACTTTGTTCAGATTGTTGCCATTTGACTTCTTGCTTTTCTGTTTCAGTATTATTTTCTTACAGGTGTGTTTGTGTTGCTTTGTTTTGAGTTCTGAACAGTGGAATCAGGCGTGGTGTTTGGTGCACTGGATGACATCTGTACACAGGAGAAGCAATGCTGGAATACTGGCAAATACTTCACTGTGATTGGTTGATTTCTGATGTGGTTTACTATGATATTAAATAAATAGAACACGTGCAGACACACACAGAGTGGAGAGAGAAAAAATGACATTGTAAGTCCCGATTCTGTGAAACTTTTCCTTAAGTGAAGAACTCAATAATTATTATACTTAACATGCCCTGCTGTTGTGGGGGTCGGGGGGGTTCAGTGTGAAACAGAGACGCGTTACCTGGGCATTGTGGCTGCTTTCTCCCAGGGTCTCCTTATCGAATCTGAGAGCAAGAGAGCGAGACAGACAGAGAGAGAAACAGAGAGAGAGAGAGAAAGAGAGAGACAGAGAGAGAGAGAGAGAGCGAGACAGAGAGAGAGAGAGCGAGCAAGCAATCGAGCGAGCGAGAGAGAGAGAGAGAGACAGACAGAGAGACAGAGCGAGAGAGAGAGAGAGAGAGCGAGAGAGAGAGAGACAGAGCGAGAGAGAGAGAGAGAGAGAGAGCGAGCAAGCGCGAGAGAGAGAGACAGAGGGAGAGAGAGAGAGAGAGAGAGAGAGAGAGAGAGAGAGCGAGAGAGCAAGCAATCGAGCGAGTGAGAGAGAGAGAGAGAGAGCAAGCGCGAGAGAGAGAGGCAGAGAGAGAGGGAGAGAGAGAGAGAGAGACAGAGAGACAGAGAGAGAGAGAGAGAGAGAGAGAGACAGAGAGACAGAGAGAGAGCAAGCGATCGAGTGAGCGAGAGAGAGCGAGCGAGAGAGAGACAGAGAGAGCGAGAGAGAGACAGAGAGAGAACAAACAATTACACCAACACAACTAGAGCGCGTTACAAAACCACACAGCATCATTCACTATCAGTGTACAATACATAAAGATAAATCAACGATAAAACTAATACAAAGAAAACCTCAATGGAAGATCTGTGTATGAAGTTTAGTTCAATACTACGGCCATGTCCCCCTCTTGGCATTTCAATGAAGTTCAGTCTTAGTTTCCATCCTTCACTCTGGTGTTCGCATTTCTCAACAATACTTCCTTCCTCCCTCCCTCCATCCTTCCCTACCTCCTCCTCCCTCTTTCCCCTCTCCCCTTACCTGAGCTACCGAGGGGTTTAGAACTGGGAGAATCCGAATCGTCCTGGAAAAGAGAGGAGGAGAGAAGCACAGTCACTCTGAAGAGCCAGTTCAGAACTCAGCACCCCCGTCTGTATGGTACTGAATGCATATTTTACAACAATACATGGTATGGCATGGAGCGTGGGAGTATATGGCATGGTATTGTACTGTATAGCATGGTGGTATTGCATTGTACTGTACTGTACTGTTTGGGATGGTAAGGTGTTGTATTGAATTGTATGGTAGAGTGAGGGTTTCATTCGGGGAGACTAGTCTGATGAACAGGAGCCTGGACACTGCTGCTGTTAAGAGAGCTGGTTTTTTGGCGTTTCAGTGTTTGGATTGTATAAACAAACAAGTCATTTTCTTACTCAGACGTCACATCCTAAATACATCAATCACAGAACAGTTCTGTCATTCAATTCATGGAACAGGAAAGAGCTTTTTTACTGAGTTGTTTTTTTCAAACAGTTTGCAAACTGGAATTCTCGTCTGACAGACAAAGAGATACCGGATCTGGGATCGGGTGCAATCCAGCTCAAATGAGCCCCTGGTGTCAGTGCTGTAATGTAATGTAATGTAATGTAATGTGTCCTATGGTATAGTGGAACTGTATACTGAAAGAATAAAAAATTCAATTACAAGCGTTTCGATTTGGAGTCTCTCAGTGGTGTGGTAAGACAGTGTACACTATTTCTGTGGCACTCACGTTTGTCGATTCCTCATCTTTCTTGGGAACCACCTTCTCTCCTTTGTCAGTGGCTTTCCTCCTGACAGACAGACACACAGACCGTCAGAACCGCAGGAATCTCCAGCATGCTTCTCACATTCCACAGCTCAATCCTGTTATTACAGGTTTGCACCACAAGGTGGCAGCCTAACCCCACTCTACACTGAACGTGTGCTACAGGGCTCAGAACAACCATTTAAAAACAAGCACAGCTCTAGGTGTTTAATACAGGCTACACAAACAAAGCATTCCAGGTTACATTGTTTCATTTTCACTGGAGGACAGCTGCAATGGAATCTGACTCTCAGAGCAGAGCTGCGTCGATTCCTCTGCCTATCGGAATGAACAATTATTAGTGACACTATTTTGTTTGAGTAAAATATCAATACAGCTTAAAGGCTGCCATTTTCTATTGCACAGCTGAAAATTCTTACTTTAAAATATTTCCTACACGGATACAGTTTAACCATGAGTGGTTATTGAGCCACTTGAGCAAGCCTGAACACTATGTGAGAACGTGAGTGCCCTGCATGCTGCAATGAGCTTTGACAGAGAATCCTAGAACACAGCCGTGTAATGTGAAGGCTATATCTGACAGCATGCTGTTGTAATGTCTGCGTTACCTCCTGGCCAGGATGGCGCTCATCTCACCCATCAGCCCCCCGCCGCCCCCTCCCCCACTGCTGCCTCCCGCTGGCAGAGTGGCGCTACGACTGCCTTCAGCCTTGGAGGCGGGGCTTTCCTCCTGGGGGGGGAGAGACAGGGGTCACCTGGGGGTCAGTGTCATCTTCACACACAGCAAGAACCCTCCCCACGCTCACACACAATTCAACCTCAGAGTTTTCATTAACATTATTAGATCCCTAAGGGGTGTTTAGCAACCTCTTGGCATTATCTTCACTCCCCCCCCCCCCCCCCCCCTCTAAGAGAGCGCTGACCATCCTTAAAACCCAATCTCTTCCCTCTTATTAAACTACATGAACATTCTCACTGACCCTGCCTTTAAAGGAGTGCTAACCATCTTTAAAATCCATTCTCTTACATCTTATCATCACTTACCCCTTTGTTTAAAGGGACGCTTCTTTAACAGAATTCATACAGCAACAGTATCACTGCCCCCTCCCTCATCTTTTACAACTGGGTTTTCAGGGCTCACAGCACACAAATAAACGCTTCCCCTTCTAGTGTATCTGACTGGTTCTTCATTGGGACACCTTGTTAATTACACAGCAGCTTTCACCACTCAGTTTAGGAGTGGTTTCTGCCCAGCTGAGCTGGGATTGGGTGGGGTGGAACAATAGGAAAGCGTCAGGTTTGATTGATTTCGCTCAGCTGCTGGTCAGAGGCAGAGAACACATTGAGAACGATCAGAGTCCCTGCAATCCAGTCACATTGAACACAATCCATGAGGGTCAATAAAGACCTTGACTCAAGAATAAATACATGAGAGTATCTTGTGAGCCTCGGTATATTACAGGTCCAAAAAGACCTCCCAGCACACTGGTCAGACTCCACCGCCTCGCTGTTCAGACTCTAGATCCTCCTACCTTGGCCATTTTGCGCAGCTTGGCTCCTGCGATGGCGGCGGCCAGGCCGGTGGCTCCTCCCCCAGATGAAGGAGGCGGGGCTCCTCCAGAGGGGAGGGGCGGGGCTGGAGGTGGAGGCGGGCCTCCTGAGGCTGGGGGGGGTCCAGGAGGGGGAGGGGGTCCCGGGGGAGGGGGAGGTCCTGGAGGAGGGGGAGGGCCACCTGGGGCAGGAGGGGGGGCCGCAGGAACAGCTAGAGGAGAGAGAGACACACAGAAAGGGAGGTAGGGGACACAGTGAGATAAGAGGGAAATAGAAGAGAGGCAGAAAGGGGGGAGGGAGAGGGAAGGAGAGAGGGGAAGACATGTTAGACATGGTCACTCTGTTACACCGGCTGGTCACTTAGGACCGGTCTCCTGCAAATCAGAGACATGTGATGCGTCATGTGACCCCTGCAGCACTGTCCAGCTGGTTTTCTGAAGCATCACTGTGCATCAAGCCAACAGTGCTGATCCCCCTCTTTCAATACAACACTGCTCCCCTCTTTCACCTTATACGATGTCTGCAATCCTTCTCAAAGGGGGTCGTTTAATAATAAAGTCTCTTAACAGATAAAAGCCGAATGAAAAGCTGAACAAGGCTGCCCCTCCTGCGCTGTGAACCACTCTGAACTGCAGGGAGCTGTGCTCTGCTCTTGTGTCACACCTCCATTACAATATGATCTATCATGTAAAGAAAGCACCCTGATTCATCTAGTGGCAGTGAATGGATACACCCCCCTCCTCTGTCCTGGTCACTATATACCCCTCAGGAGTCGCCCCTCCCGTCACCCGCTGACAGTAAACTGGATAAGAGAGAGAGAGACACTAATAGACCTGACCTGGAGATCCTGTCTGAAACCCTGGAGCTGTGCCATCAACCTGCAGTACAGCACAGCATAGCGCAGTACAGCATAGCACAGTATAGAACAGTACAGCACAGCACAGCATAGGGGATAGCCTGGAGCATCTATCTGCACCCAGTCTGGAGTACAGAGTACAGAGTAGTTTGCAGCCCAGCGCAGGTTTCACAGGTGTGATGTTGTGACTCGGGCGGGGGACTCACCAGTTCAGGGTAGTGATCAGGGATGTGGTTCGGGCTGCGCTGGAATGGGCTCCCGAGAGGCCCAGTCAAACCCAGTTACACACAGCAGGAGACGCGGGAGAGAGGTGATTAAAGACAGGAGGCTTCGCTAATTAACACTGCCCAGGCTGATTAAAAGATTTCTAATTAACGGCAGTGCTCTCAGGAGCTCTGAGCAGTGCTGCTGTGACACACTGATCTCTTTGTCCTACATTTACAAACTGAACATTTTCACCATCTCTCAGATTTTTTTTTTTCCTCTGTTGTAAAGCTGGAGACACACCATAGCTGTGCACTAGATGGCGCTACAAGTCCAAAAGACTCTTTGGCTGATCTAGCCTTGGCTTTGCATGTCTATGGCAGGAAGCTAGAACTGCAAAAACGGAAGTGTGACAGACAGATGTACAGACAAGCAGACCCCTCCCGGAATCTGATGATCTCAATAACTTCTGTTTAATTCTAGAACCAAGTTTCATGATAACTGTTCTCCAGATATATGGAGAAATGTCTTAAGTGTGACTGCAAACATTGTAAAAAAAAGTCAAGGTTCAATAATCAAGGCCCCCCGACATGCTCCAGTGTACAAGACTCACACCCGTCCCGACTCTCACACGTACGCACACACACACTGGAGACCCTCCCTCCCCCTCTCTCCTCTCACCTGCTTTGGAGCCCCTCCTCTCCCTCTCCAGCTGCTCTCTCTGCCCTGGAGCCTCTCCTCTCTCTCCAGCTGCTCTCTCTGCTCTGGAGCCCCTCCTCTCCCTCTCCTCTCACCTGCTCTGGAGCCCCTCCTCTCCCTCTCCTCTCACCTGAACTGGAGCCCCTCCTCTCCCTCTCCTCTCACCTGCACTGGAGCCCCTCCTCTCTCCAGCTGCTCTCTCTGCTCTGGAGCCCCTCCTCTCCCTCCGTCTCCTCTCACCTGCACTGGAGCCCCTCCTCTCTCTCTCTCCTCGCACCTGCTCTGGAGCCCCTCCTCTCCGTCTCCTCTCACCTGCTCTAGAGCCCCTCCTCTCTCTCTCCTCTCACCTGCACTGGAGCCCCTCCTCTCCCTCTCCAGCTGCTCTCTCTGCTCTCGTTCAAGCTGCTCCTGACGCTGCTGCTGCTCCAACAACTGCTGCCTGAGAAGAGAAAGAGACGAGTTACTAAATAAAGAGAAGGGGACAAAGAAATGCAAACAGAGACACACAGAGAAACACACACTGGGAAGAACAGGGATAGTACACCATACAGCACCACTGTCTACCAGCTGACAAACAAAGGACTTATACTTGTCTAGCGTCTTTCCTTCCTTAGACAGATCCCTGCAGCACAACCATACTGCTGCTGTTTGTATTGAAGGTTGAAAAGACTGGACCGAAACACTTGTATTCTCCAGCTAAGAACCAGAAGAGCAAATGTTTAACCCTTCAGTGTCAATGCCCATTTAAACCCTCAGCCACACTCAAAAGGAAAAGCAGACCTGATTCAGTGTGTCTGTCACCACCGCTGTGTTCAATCTCAAATGTCACACTAATTTTCACAGCCCCAGTGTCTGTCACAGTGCCCTGCCATGCCCGAGGAGACTCTGCGGTTCTGCGATTTTGTCTTGGTATTTTTTGGTACTTCTCTATTCAGCAGCATTAGTGTGACTGTCCTCGGAGCGAGCACTGAAGCCACAGTTCATCCAGTCTGGAGAGGAAGCACTTACTGGACATGCTGGGGAGTCTCTGCAGTCTGAGGAAGAGGAATCCCAGACAAGACGAAGCCACACATCAAAAGAGAGGGAGAGAGAGAGAGGAGAGGGGAGAGAGAGAGAAAGAGCGAGATAAGGGGCAGAGGAGAGAGAAGAGACAGAGGAGAGAAGATAGAGGAGAGAGACACAGATAGCAGTGTGTTGATCCTTTAGGGAGCTCCTGTCTGTCCAGACTTGCCGCTCACACCCCTGTGGTTGAGAAACATTGGCCCCTCCCTCTGAAACACCCACTCTGGCTAGGCAGCAAATGAGATTACAGCCAGCACAGAGAGTCCCACCCCCTGCCACTCCCACTTTGGCTAAACAGCAAATCAGATTAGAGCTAAGCTTGGACTGATCTGGGCTCTGTGGGTCTCAAAGGCCTGGAGGATGGGGTATTAGCCGGGCTTTGAGGTGATGAGGCGCAGCGGGACAGTGTCCAGACCACAGACAACACAAAAACACACACACACACACACACTCACACAGCACTGTCCAGACCACAGCCAACACATCAATACACACACACACACACACACAAAGAGACAGCACTGTCCAGACCACAGCCACTGCTCTCCAACCTCAAAACCCTGTGCCTTCTATCAGTGAACATGACTGGAGACAGGGTCAGCTGGATATTGTCATTTTAATTAATTCAACGAACACACCACACATGTAATGCTGGGATCCTCATCTTCACAACGGTTGTCAGCTGGCAGTCTGTCGCAGTCTAACCCCACTCGCTGGAAACACAAGTGCACACCCTGGAGACTCAGAGAGATCACTGCGCTAGGAATGAACTCCTCAACCTCCCCCGGGGACTGGAGTGAAGGAGCGCTCCACAGGACAGACAGGAGGTGTGACTCTGTCACAGCTGGCTTAGAGGCTCTCCGCTTTCAAACAGCAACAGGACTCCTGACAGCTTTATACGCTTACACACATTACAAGACACGTCCCCACTGGAAGCTACGAGCAGCTGCTGCACTTAGTCACAGAGAGTGCAGATCTGGCACTCGGTGTCAACGACAAAGCATTCAAAACGTTTCAACCACAACAGCTTCTACATTAACAGATTAAGAGCGTTATTACTTCTGGTGTTTGGTGGCTCCCTCCAATATAGTGGAGTGCTGTAATACAGAGACACACAGCGCTCTTTATAACACAGACACAGAAAAGAGACACAGCGTGACCATTCAAACACCCCTCTCCCCTCAAACTCCCTGACTTGGTACCTTCTCTGCTGCTCCAGCTCCTCTGGGGTTGGTCCATTCTGAATGCGTGGGGAGGGGAGCGTTCCTGTAGAGAAAGGGAGGGGAGGAGTGTTACAAACACCCCAAAATCTCCAGCCACGGCACTGTCTAGGTTAAAGGATTCAGTTAATGCAGTTCTGATGGGTTTGACAGTGTCTCTCCTACCCCCTCCCATTGTCCCCGGTGCTCAGGGTCTCCAGAGCCTGGTTCATACACCCCCCCCCCCCCCGCCCCCTCGTCCCCCTGTCTCACCGCTCTCCCCCACACCCAGGGTCTCCAGAGCCTGGTTCATGCTGTTAGCAAACACGACCGCCTCCTCCTTGTTGCTGAAGTTGAGCCCCCAGACCTGCCGTGCATCCCGCCACTGGTGGAAGTTGGGAGTGGCCTGATTGTACTTGAGCCCCTTGATGATCGGGCAGTTTATTACAACCTGAGAGAGAGAGAGAGAGAGAGAGAGCGAGAGAGAGAGAGAGAGAGAGAGAGAGAGAGAGAGAGAGAGAGAGACAGAGAGGGAGAGAGAGAGAGAGAGAGAGAGAGAGAGAGAGAGAGAGAGAGAACAAACAATTACACCAACACAACTATTTTAGTGTGTGTGTCTGTGTGTTAAGAGGGCACTAGGGGGAGTCTGGGAGGGAGCGGTTCATGCTTTACGCGTTGACAGAGGAGGAACTGGTTCTGAAACTAGGAGGAAGGGGGGGAAAGAAAGAGAGAGAGAGAGAGAGGGGGGGATGGAGGAGACACAGAGGGGGACAAAGGACAGAGACAGACTATCATGGAATAAACAGGATTAGGCAGGGTGCAGTACTGAGGGAGCCCTGTGTGTGTGTGTGTGACAGGCAGGGTGCAGTACTGAGGGAGCCCTGTGTGTGTGACAGGCAGGGTGCTGTACTGAGGGAGCCCTGTGTGTGTGTGACAGGCAGGGTGCAGTACTGAGGGAGCCCTGTGTGTGTGTGACAGGCAGGGTGCAGTACTGAGGGAGCCCTGTGTGTGTGTGACAGGCAGGGTGCAGTACTGAGGGAGCCCTGTGTGTGTGTGACAGGCAGGGTACAGTACTGAGGGAACCCTGTGTGTGTGTGACAGGCAGGGTGCAGTACTGAGGGAGCCCTGTGTGTGTGTGACAGGCAGGGTGCAGTACTGAGGGAGCCCTGTGTGTGTGTGACAGGCAGGGTGCAGTACTGAGGGAGCCCTGTGTGTGTGTGACAGGCAGGGTGCAGTACTGAGGGAGCCCTGTGTGTGTGTGACAGGCAGGGTGCAGTACTGAGGGAGCCCTGTGTGTGTGACAGGCAGGGTGCAGTACTGAGGGAGCCCTGTGTGTGTGTGACAGGCAGGGTGCAGTACTGAGGGAGCCCTGTGTGTGTGTGACAGGCAGGGTGCAGTACTGAGGGAGCCCTCTGTGTGTGTGACAGCAGATGGAGACCAGTGATCAATACCCTGCTATGTGTTCTATTCTCACTTTCTGTTGCTGTTTCTGCTCTGATCAGTGCTCACAAGCACACTAGAATAATGTCTCTAACCACTCCCAACAGAAGCAATCCAGAATGAAGAAGCTGCTTTAGAAACAACCACTAGAGGGAGTGCAACTCATTTCTGTCCCCTCTGCAACTGTGCGAACCAGGTGAGGAAATACTAGAAAAAATGTATAAAGCCCAGCATACACGTGGAAACATGTTACCAGAAAAATGTTTCTTTAAAAACTGTCAAGCAGCACGTCTTCATTCCTGCAGCATGCTCCAATGAAGCACGGATTTGTGCCGCACCTAGAACTGCACGAAAACAAGGGGAAAGCACAGAACAGAGGCGTGTGGACAAGGGGGTGATCCTAAACCGTGAGGACAGTGGAGAGGGGAGCGGACCACAGTCTTTGACATGAGCGACGCTGAAGTTATCACAATGTCGTTCGTATGGATCCAGACACTTGGGGAGCTGCGGAGGACTGTAGGACCTTGAATAACCAGCAATCACACTACAATGCATCAGCTTACAGACCCGTGATGTGTGATTCAAAATTTCAAGAGAGTCGACGATATGTTTAAAAATATAACGTGATAATAAGCAGAGAGAGGGTGTCAGACAGGGGTGAGATTAAGCAGGGCTGACTGTACACAGTGACAATCTGTTGAAAGAGTCATTCGCTACTATAGAATTACACTTCCTTTCAAAAGTTGAAGTCCCTTTTTTTTAAAAATAGAAACACACTTATTTTTTTCAAGCTCAAATTCTTTCACGTAGTGGTCAAACCTTTCGTTATATCAATTTAACATATCCGGCTGACCCCGTCTCTCTGTCTTCTCACACTTTGGACAGGCAAGAGCAGTGACAGTGAAGCGGACACTCTCATACTGTGACAAAGGGTCAGCTGGACAAACTAACCGATTACAAATCAGTTTTTTAGTAAAAGAAAAAAAACACAGGACATAGATAATACCAGAGGATGGGTTTCGTTTATAAAAAGCAGGTTTGCTGGTCTCTGTACTGGTGTGTTCTTGCGCCCCACCACTCTGAAGGAGTTCCCAGCGGGGCTGTGGTAGATCTATACTGGTTTCTCTATACTGGTTTGTATAGTGGAGTCTCACCTGCTGGTCTGGCTGCATCTTGCGCCCCACCACTCTGAAGGAGTTCCCAGCAGGGCTGTGGTAGATCTATACTGGTTTCTCTATACTGGTTTGTATAGCAGAGTCTCACCTGCTGGTCTGACTGCATCTTGCGCCCCACCACTCTGAAGGAGTTCCCAGCGGGGCTGTGGTAGATCTATACTGGTTTCTCTATACTGGTTTGTATAGCGGAGTCTCACCTGCTGGTCTGGCTGCATCTTGCGCCCCACCACTCTGAAGGAGTTCCCAGCAGGGCTGTGATAGATTTGCACTCTGCTTAAGACCTGCGGCCCAGTGCCTGCTGGGAGCCACTTCTTGCTGCTGTCGTCGTAGATCATGACGGTGGCACGAGCCTGGCAGATACTCGTCTCGCTGAGGAATAAACCAGACAATCAATCAATCAATCAATCAATCAATCAAACAAACAGACAGGAAGTACTCGTCTCGCTGCAACGAGAGAGAACCAGCCATCAATCAGACAGACAGACGATCAGTCACACACCACACAGGAGTGCCGATACACCCGGTCCTGTTCATGCGGTTTGCTCTTGCGTGTTGTTCTGGTAGCTTGGCTACAGTCTAATCCACCGTGCGCAGTGTCACGTCTGATAACATCAGGCTAACTGTCCCACCCCGTGCATTATTAGTTAGGATGAGCAGGTGGCGCTCATGTCTATGAATGAACAGAAGCGCTGTATGAATTTGCACCTTATCACCCAGCACCTTAACCCTTTGTGGTCCTATGTCAGACCTGGCCCGACATCGCAATTTTCCCTTTCCGGTCCAATGTCGGACCCTGTCCGACATCATCAAAAATACATAAGAAAACAGGTCTCTAGTCGTTTTTTCTACGGAAAAAGCCGAGAAAACCATTCAATGGCCGAGTGAGACCAATAGGAGCCGGAAAAAAAAAGGGGGGGCGTGTCTCATGAATACAGATAGCCCCGGCACCACATAGATAACACGGACATAAACAAAAGATAGCTGCTTCCGCATCCAGCGCTCAAAGAATATCAGACATTTGCAGAGCTTTTTGAGATGTTATAGTAATAAAATAATGACTTGGATCGCATCATTGAGGAGTTGGGTGATAAAACGAGTGATCAGGAGATGATATATCGGTATGTACTATTATTAAGAGTTATTTGAAATACAGCGAACAAGGGGTGGGGCGGGGCTGGAGATGCAGTACTGAGTGTCCTGTTGATATGCAGGGCCTTTTAAACCTGTTATACTGTGAAAAAAATACTTTTAAACAGCGCGTCTAAAATAAACTGCGCGTTTGAAAATAAATTGGACCTGACGCGCCTGAGACGCGCTGAATAAACGGACCGCAAGGTTTCATAAAGAATGCCAGTCGATCACTCCATTCTCAGCTCTCCCATACTTGTCTGAATTGAGTTCTCTAGTTTTAAATAAGAATGATTTCAGATTTGAAAACACACATTTACAAATTCAGGTGTGGTGATGGAACAGGACTACATTTAACTGCTTTGTATAGAAAATCTACTGATCGAAATGTCCTCTAAAAGCATCTGGTTATCAGCCATTGACACGGAAACGTATCTCTGAGTCCGAGGAAGACTTTGCACTGCAATCTGAAGATATAAAAGAGATTCTTAATGAAAGGGTTTGAACAGATCTGGATTAATAACACTCTGTACAAATGTAACTGGGATCAGCTACTTCAACATACTAATCATGTAACTTCTGTTTTCACTTCTACTCCCATCTCTCAACCAGCGAGATCTGTAACTCGCACACATTGGCATGTACTTTAGTGATCCTATGTTAGTCTTTATTTCAGTTTCCTCCACGCTCCACGCTCCACTTTTAAAACACGCTCCATTAGTGACAGACATGTTTAATGCTCCCTCCCATTTTCCAGCACTCACCGGTAACTCCCCATGTTATAGCTGTGTGTGTTGTAATGCTATGATCAAAAGGGATACAATCTCTCTTGTGTTAGGGATAGAGGACCGTGAAGCTGAGCCATGAGACAGGGTCATCTGTGCAGATTAACCTCTAATAGAGACTTGGAAAAAGGAAACACAACAGCTAAAACAGAGAACTTTGCCCTTCCCTATTTGGAAGCAGATAAAGCTTGCCTGTGTGTGTGTGTGTGTGTGTGTGTGTGTGTGTGATCTACCGAGTGCGTTTACTGCAGATATGAATGCATTGTAAACGCTAATCTGTGGGTGCTGGCCGTACTGCTGTAACCTGCTGAAATTCTCATAAAAGATTATAGCAAAGTGTTGCATGCAATTACTCCCCAGCCCTGCTTCAGGGATGGAAATAAGACTCCCATTGCATAGCAGCTTGCTGCACTCCTGGTGTTACTGTACTACAGGTTTATTAAGACACACCAGAGCTTACCTATACACTGTGGCTGATCAAGTTTGTAGCAAAATCTGGAATGGGTGAAACTGCTATGCAACAGGAGTCTTATTTCCATCCTTGATCTATCTGTCTAAATAGACCACAGGTCGCACCAATATACTGTAGCTGTCTGCTCTATAAAATCTGCTAAAAACCTCCTTCAGCCAATGACTATCAATCTACAGGGAAGGACATGAAACTCCCATTACATGGCAGTTTGATCCATTCCTTGTTTTACTAGGAGTTTGTTACACACCTGTGCTTGTTACCTACACACACACTAATCAAGCTCTTTGTAAAACCTGAAATAGATGAAACTTCTATGCAATGGGAGTCTTATTTCCATCCCTGTAGTTAAACGGCAAGACAGAAAAGTGCCGTGAGCTTTAGAGAGACACGTGTGCCCCCGACCAAGAATAGAAAAATGCAGAGCGTGAGAAAACAGAGAACAGATCACACAGGAAGTGAGCACACCACATGTGCCAAGGTGCAGACTGACTGACTGAGCACGTCCGAGCACCATGAAGAGGAAGTGAGCCAGCGCAAGTGAGCCTCCGTAGTGAAAGTGAGAAGCAATCACCGTACCACCAGAGCCAGGCAGCACTCACCCCCTCCCTCCCTGAGCCAGGCAGCACTCACCCCCCTCCCTCCCTGAGCCAGGCAGCACTCACCCCCTCCCTCCCTGAGCCAGGCAGCACTCACCCCCTCCCTCCCTGAGCCAGGCAGCACTCACCCCCTCCCTCCCTGAGCCAGGCAGCACTCACCCCCTCCCTCCCTGAGCCAGGCAGCACTCACCCCCTCCCTCCCTGAGCCAGGCAGCACTCACCCCTTCCCTCCCTGAGCCAGGCAGCACTCACCCCCTCCCTCCCTGAGCCAGGCAGCACTCACCCCCTCCCTCCCTGAGCCAGGCAGCACTCACCCCCTCCCTCCCTGAGCCAGGCAGCATTCACACACTCCCTCCCTGAGCCAGGGATGGCCTGCACTCTCACTAACACAGTATCAGACTACTTTAACAAATGACAGCGTTAAGATTGGAAAGCTTAAAATACAAAAGTTGCTTTTTCAAAATTGTTGTCCAGTATTGAAATGTCCTGATACCTAAAGCAGCCCAACACACCACCCAGAACCCAAATTAAAAAGCTGAATTCAGAGAATCCCTTTCCTCAGATCAAGCTCTGCATCTGCTTTAAATCAACGCGATTTGACCGGTCGTCCTGGTCAGTGGATTTCAATAAAGAAATACTAAAAAAAAAAAATCAAATTCAATGTCAATCGTTTCAACTAGAAGGCTTCAAGAAAGACACCTAGTGGAAACGTCTGCCATTGAATTGGAGTTCATTAATTCATTACAATTGAGAGTTAATAGATATGGAGGGATGCGTGAATGCCAGGAACCAAAATTAGATCATTAAATTTGTAGAAAAATATTCTCTGTAGCACTGAATGCTTTGATTTTGAAAAAGTTATTGACAACAAGAACTCTCCACACTTTTATAAAATAAAAATCTACTCAGGAGACCAGAAGCGTCAGCAAGGTGGGGCGAGATTATTGCAATGCTTTGCTTGCTTTCCTGATTCTAAACTGCATCGGCTGCAAGTGGTTCAAAATGCAGCAGCCAGAGTGCTGACTCACCCTCGCCGTGCACAACACATCAATACTGAAATCACTAGACTGGCTCCCTGTTAAGTACAGGATTGATTTTAAAATTCTCCTTACTACTCAGATGGCCCTTCATGGCTTCGTGCCTTCATATTTACTGGAAGTGTTGGTACTTTATGCCCCTAGTCATACCCTGAGATCAGCAAATGCTGGCTCAGGGTATGACTAGGGGTATAGGAGGCTGTGTGGTCCAGTGTTTAAAGAAAAGGGCTTGTAACCAGGAGGTCCCCGGTTCAAATCCCACCTCAGCCACTGACTCATTGGTGTGACCCTGAGCAAGTCACTTCACCTCCTTGTGCTCCGTCTTTCGGGTGAGACGTTGTTGTAAGTGACTCTGCAGCTGATGCATAGTTCACACACCCTAGTCTCTGTAAGTCGCCTTGGATAAAGGCGTCTGTGAAATAAACAAATAATAATAATCCTACTATTTATTTATTTATTTATTTCTTAACAGTGTGGAGTAGTGGTTAGGTCTCTGGACTCTTGACCGGAGGGTTGTGGGTTCAATAATAATCCTAGAAGCCTGCTGAAATCAGGAAGGGCGAGGGTGTCTATAGTAGAAGCTCTCTGCCTTTGGAACTCTATCCCAAATCCTGTCAGGGATGCTGGCACAGCTGAAACGTTTATATCTATTTTAAAAACATATGTGTTTGGATCATTTTTTAGCTGTACTGCTTAGTCATTGGCTTTTCATTTTCTTTTAAAGCCCCTGGGATGCTTCGCACTATATAAAGAGAGTTGTATTGTATTGTATTGTATTATTGGATATGAAAAGTGTATGCTGTTTATTAATTACCTGCTATACAACAGCTAATCTCAGGTAACACAATCCACTGTGCAAACACCAACCAGAACCAAAAATAAAAACGCATGTGGGGGCAGGAACTGTGCACTGGTGCTCTGCTACAGGAATGGAAATAAGACTCCCAACGCATACTGGTTTGATCCACCCCTGGTTTTACTAAACATCTGAGCTTGTTACCTATACACGAGCTAATCAAGCTCATAGTAAAACCTGGAATGGGTGAAACTGCTGTGCAATAGCAAGCGAAGGACTTTGATACGATCGGAGGAGTCTGGTCTCTTACCCAGCGATGAAGCGAGTCAGTCTGTCCCCAGCGATTCAGAGCTTCTAATACAATCTGCAACTTCCTCTGCTTAGAGCCGCTGTGCGCGGAGCTGAGCACTCTCTCCAACGAGATGCACCACAGTCAGCTCCTTATAAGGACCTTCTTCAATGCACAGCTCATATCTGCAATCTGAGACCAGACCACAACACCACCAGAGCCAGTCCTACAATGAGCAAGACTGCAGGAAACAGTCGTGCAGACGAGCATTTCAGCTAGTGCCTTCATCAGGGTTATTGAAACTAAACTGAGTCAAGCAGACCAGCGTTTGGGCTCTAGTGCCTTCATCAGGGTTATTGAAACTAGGAGAGACAGAGTCCAGCAGACCAGCGTTTGGGCTAGTGCCTTCATCAGTGTAATGTGTGAGAGATGTCATTATCTCAACAATTTGTGTTAAGGAAGCTTCATTCTCTATGTATATGTAATGTATATACAGACAGCCTCCGCACACCCCAGATGTTAATACTGTCAATACAGACAAGTGGTGCTCTAGATGTATTGAAAACTGAGTGACGGTACAGTGAGAAGAGTCATGCCAGCGTGACACAGCGATGTCTGGAGCCCTGTACTGCTCTCTCTCTAGCGTAGCGACCCCTCTCTGACCCCTCTCAGTCCTCAGCTTCCTGCGAGTCAGACTAATCTTATGTGATCACACAGCGAGACTTACTAACCACAGACAGAGAACAACATGCACCCGGGACTGACAGACAAATAATATTATGTGTGCAATAACAGGGATGGAAATAAGACTTCTACTGTGCAGAGGTAACAAGCTCAGGTGCACATTACTAAACTCATAGCAAAACCAGAAAGGGATCAGACTGCTATGCAATGGGAGTCTTATTTCCATCCCTGAATAAAGTATTATAATTTTTTCAATTGTGTGCTCAATTATTGCCCTGCTGTTTTACTCCCTGATTTCTAAATGTCCAATTCCCCACAACAGCTCTCATGCTACTAATACACTGAGCTCAATATGTCCGTACCAAGTTCCATCACAATCTGGTAAGTGCAGCAGTCTCCAGATAGCACAGTATTGATGTTACAATCTGTCTCCCTGCTTGATGCTGGACAGCTCTCCACAGCCAGGACAGCAGAACCTAAACGGAGCCGCGCCTTTAATAAAACCGTGAACAAGAACAGACGAAACACCGCGTCTGCCTGCACAGCTCTGCTCACCAAGCAACACAGTCTGACCGGTTTACCTGCTCTGTGTGTGTGTGTGTGAGTGAGAGAGAGAGTCTGTGTGTCTGTGTGTCTGTGTGTGTGTGAGAGAGAGAGAGAGAGAGTCTGTGTGTGTGTGTGTGTGTGTGTGTCAGTGAGAGAGTCTCTGTGTGTGTGTGTGTGTGTGTCAGTGAGAGAGTCTGTGTGTGTGTGTCTGTCAGTGAGAGTGTCAGTAAGAGAGTCTCTGTGTGTGTGTGTGTGTGTGTGTGTGTGTGTGTGTGAGAGAGTGTCAGTGAGAGTCTGTGTGTGTATGAGACAGAGAGTGTCAGTGAGTCTGTGTCCTCACATTCAGTCCGAATTCACAGCCTGTGTGTGTGTGCGTATGTATGTCACTGCATCTCTCTGCAAGACTGCCTTGTTCATCATTAGTCTCACACACAGGTATAAACATCCTCTCCTATTCTCACAAGCCTCTCATTTTTCCAGTGTGGAGCTCTTCATTTTACTATGTGCTTTGATCTGCCGTCACAGCATACCAGACCTCTCTGTGCTTTACAATGCTTGCCTATGCTTTACCAGACCTCTCTGTGCTTTACAATGCTTCCCTATGCTTTACCAGACCTCTGTGCTTTACAATGCTTCCCTATGCTTTACCAGACATCTCTGTGCTTTACAATGCTCTGTGCTTTACAATGCTTGCCTATGCTTTACCAGACCTCTCTGTGCTATACAATGCTTGCCTATGCTTTACCAGACCTCTCTGTGCTTTACAATGCTTCCCTATGCTTCCACTGTGCTTTATTGCACTTTCAGTGCTTTTGCTATGGGAAACTTTTCTAAGGGCTTTGATAAGCAGGGTGGAGAATGAAGTGAATCTCCTCCTAGCTGCTGATGAGTTAGTAACACTGACATCAGTACAAGACCCATGCTGGCCTCTCAAATACACAGCTTGCTCTTCAGTTGAATGGTAAGCAGCAGTCTTTAACCTGCGCATTAGCAGTTCAGTCCTTGCCTTCCCGTTCAGATGAATGGGCAGAGTCACTCGGAATCTACCTGCGCACTTCAAACCAGGGTCCCAGGAGTGCGTTCACTGTGCATCGATGAATCGCGATGCTTTCTTTACATATATCTTGTATCATAATACAGGTCTGCATCGTTTGTACTGTGATAAGACTTAGCACAGCAGAGCTCATTGTAGCTCACCAAGTGGTTTTTGAATTACTGTGTTTTATAGTTGCTATTAATACATACTCTCTTTGATCTTACTGTGCGTCATAACAGTAGCCCATCAGGACCCTCACATGCACTGTGATGCATATCGTATCGCGACCTGCATATCGTGACATGCATCATATCGTGACATGCATCATATCGTGACAGTGGTGTACAGCCTGACTCTGCTGGCTCAGTCCTGACCAGTAACTCTGCGCTCCTCTCTGCTGTCTCTCTCTCAATGACAAAGTGATTCAGTCTTTACATTCTACTGCTGTAGTTATTTGGAACTTGACGTGGGTTTTCAGGGCATGTTGACACTACAAATGGTGAAGCTTTGCTTGAAGAAACGTGATCATGAAAGCAGGATCCTCACAAAGCAGGAAACTCAAAGAAGCACCCCGCCCCCCCTTTACCAGGGTCTGTGTGAATAGCGGGCAGTTAGCAATCTGGGACACCAAATCATCTACCAGATCATCTACCTACCTACCTATCTGCATGACAGCAGAAGACAGGGAATCAACATGTCCTACACCCCTTAGAAAAGTTTACTGTGGTATTGTTGCAGTGTTACCCTGCTTTTCCCATAGTTTCCCATGGTTTTTACTATGCATTACTGTACCTCTCTGTGCTTTATCATGCTTTCACTGTGCTTTATTACACTTTGCTGTGCTTTTACTGTGGGAGATTTCTATAAAAAGGGACAAAAAACAGCTAGGAATATGACCTAACCAAACACACGAGTGTGTGTGTGTGTGTGTGTGTGTGTGTGTCTCGGTGTGTGTAGGGCTGTGCTCGCTGTGCTGTACTCTGCCTATGTTTGCACTGCCAATGTCCCTGCCTGCATTGTACACAGTCCCCTCCCTTCTCTTTCACTTTGCAGACAGGTATAACCGCCTAGCAGCGCTATCGGGCCCACGCAACCATGGCAAACAAAGAATCACACAAAAAAACACAAGAGGAAGACAGAGCAATACAGCCAGCGCTTCCGTTATTGAAAAACAAACAATGAGGCTTTCTGTGCAGTTAAGCTAAAAGACACCTCGCACTGTCAGCACTGCAGAGCAGTCCACGGAGGAGCACTGCACACAGCACACCTGAGGCTGCCCCTGTCACCCCATGCAATCCTGAAAACAGGAGGCAGTCTTAATACTGGCTTTACAGTGCCATCAACAGCAGCTAATTGGCTAAAGAGACGCCCCGATTGGGAGGTTTTACAGCGTGAGCAAATCTGGGGAAGTCTCTCTGGCAGTGAACGAGTTAACAGCCAAAGACACAGAGGATAAAGAATGTAACCGCAAGGGAGTTAGCACAGACAGCCGAGCTGTGACACAACCCAGCTAGCATGCATCAAACATACATCAAACATGCAGACAACCCCCAGCAAACAAGCAGCCAACGTTCAGCCCGGGGTGTCAAAACTGCACGACAGGAGCATTAAGAGCAGCCTCCTCAGTGATTGGCAGGTAGTGACGGGTCAGTCCATTCCACACAATCAGCTGAGAGCCTGCGATCCCCACGAAGGGTTAACAGGAAATAGCTGCAATTCCTGGTTGAGTTAGCAGTGCCTGAGCGAGGGAGGGAGGGAGGGAGCAGGCATGCCTGTATATGGAGTTAAGCAGGACTGCTGCTTGATGAGAAGGGCAAGTCCTGTCAGGCAGAATGACACACACCTCTCTCCCTCCCCCATTCCTCTGCACTGCTGCCATGGAAAACACCCTGCCCAATCCAAGGATGAGAGGGGAAAAAGAAGAACGAGTGAGCAAAGGACGACAGAAAGAACGAGCAAGATGCGTAAAGTGATAGAATGAGAGAAAGAATTAAAGGGAAAGAAAGTGAACAAACTAATGAGTGAACGAACAACATTGCAGAAGAGTGATAGAAAGAGCAAAAGAATTCTGATCGCAAGCAGATCATGACAGATGGAGCCCACAGACAGACAGGTCCAAGTCACTCCTTCAACACTGGAGAAGACACACTGTCAGGACCAGTCTAGTATACTGTCACCACACAGAAGGAGGAACTGCGAGGCAGTGAAGGGAGATCCCCTGAGCTCACTTCCACATCACTAAACATACACTTACTGTCGTATACATACATCATAAAACCAGCCTGTCAATGATATCCATCTCAACAATGTAAACCAGCCTGTCAATGCTATCCATCCCAACAATGTAAACCAACCTGTCAGTGACATCATCCATCTCTCATTCCAGCAATGTAAACCAGCCTAACAATGACATCCATCCCAGCAATGTAAACCAGCCTGCCAGTAACATCCACTGCCCATCCCAGCAATGTAAACCAGCCTATCAATGACATCCATCCCAGCAATGTAAACCAGCCTGCCAGTAACATCCACTGCCCATCGCCTTCAAAATCAGAGCTATCAGTGTGATGAAAAAATGTATTACCATGACGCATATCAACAGCACAGAATAAGCATTACCAAGTTTTATTACAGTGACAAGTGATTATCCAGAGACAGAGACACCACGCTAAATACAGAATCAGATATTATCACTAACTTTACACTAAACAGTGTGAATCTCACATTTCATGACACTGATAAGTGGTTCTCCTGATACATGTTGAAATGTGTGAAGGGTGACATGCGGACACGACCACCTCCACACATCCCCTCCGCAGGGCATTTCAAACAGAACTGAAGAGCAGAACACAAGAGCCTTACAGCAACCTGCCTCTGTTTACATTGCTTTCTGGACACCTCTAGAGCTACAGTGCGAATGTGCAGAGCAGCCTACCCCCCCCCCCCCCCCCCCTCCAGCCCTGCCCCATTCCAGAGGAACCACGAGTCCCAACAGGACCTCTTCTGTACCCTGCAGCGCTGGAACAATACACGTCTGCATGACACAGCCTGTGCAATGAGCTTCTGTGTGACAGCCTGTGTAGAGAATGAATTTCTATGCTGGATGGGAATAAGACTCCCATTGAATAGCAGTTTGATCCATTCCTGGTTTTACTAGGAGCTTATTAAGACAGACCTGAGCTTGTTACCTATACACTGTGGCTAATCAAGCTTGTAGTAAAACCTGGACTGGGTGAGACTGCTGTGCAATGGGCCTTTCACTTTCAGCCCTGCGCTGCAAGGAACACTCGCCAGCTCTCTTCTCAATCAGAGAAGCTGAAGCAGCCAAATCAAGAGAGAAAATATGCTTAACGTCAAAATTCATCCAGTTGCTTCAGCAGCTGCCAGTAAACAGTAGTCTCGTGTTTCCCGGTTTAATTATGACATTAGAAACCGCTCGCTCTTTAAAAGCTTCCTCTTGTCTGTTCTGCCCGTATTCTCAAATTTCACAAGCTTCACAGAAACTGCCCCATCCAAAAACAAACGAACCACTACCCCAAAAATCACTACTCTACCCCCTTTAATTCCACTCCACCCCTCCCATTCTCTCACTCCAACACCAGACCACTGCCCTGCCCTTAAACATTCATCTCAACAGACAGAGAGAGACAGGCAGAGAGAGAGAGAGAGAGAGAGAGAGAGAGAGAGAGAGAGAGAGAGAGAGAGAGAGAGAGAGAGAGAGAGAGAGAGAGAGAGAGAGAGAGAGAGAGAGAGAGAGAGAGAGAGAGAGAGAGAGAGAGGATCAACACAATAATGGAGGTTTAGTCTGGTTTGCAATATGTTTTGGGTTTGCTGTTCTCTTATTTGTAAGTGACCTCCATTAGGGTCTGAACATCAGCACAGCATGAAGAGAGAAGGAAGCAGGAGGCAGCAGCAGTGAAGCTAATAAAATGAGAGGATGGGATTTGAAAGGCTTGGTACACACCTCTTTAAAGGGCGGGAGGGTACTAATATTGCTAGAGCCAATAAGAGGCAATGGAGTTTAAGCAGTGGTTAGCACACCTTCACAGGAGGGTCAGTGATAATGCTGATGTGCAGTAGGAGGTACAGTTTAAAAGCCTGGGTTTTGTTACCTTTCCAAAAGTGTAAATTGCAGGACTGGAGGGAGCACTCTGAATACAAGCCCTGAAGCACAGAGGAGTGAATAATGAAACCATCATTGTGACTAAACCATCACACTGTGAGAGTCTGGATCACTCACTGCACTGAAAGAAGCAGGGAGCAAACAGTCACCCAGAGCTACTGTACACAACAGCACCCAGAGGTGTGGGTCCACTGTGTACAAACCCACAGGGGCTGGGGGGGAAAAGAAAGGAAGACAGAGAGAGAGAGAGAGAGAGAAGCTCTATGACTTTTTTAATTCCTGGAAAAAGCTGACAGAACAAGAGAAAGTTTGTGTGCGTTAGTGTGTGTGTTTAAAATCATCCAAACCCTACAGAGCTGCTGCTTCGTCATAGCAGTGAAGGGGTTAACCCTGCAGCTCCCAGGAGGACAGGAAAGCTCTCTGCACATTAGCCTGCCAGGCAGCAAGCTCTTTATTGGAGAGAGAGAGAGAGAGAGAGAGAGGAGAGGAGAGAGAGAGAGGCGAGAGAGAGCACACTAATGGAAGACATTCTACTGAAGACACACAGACACACACTGAGCAGAGCCAGCACCAAGCCCTGCAAGAAACAGAGACACACAAGTACACAGAGAGACAGACACACAGTCTCTGTAATGAACACATTCTCATCTCATAGGCAGTCAAATCTCCCTTTTAAAGTATGGTAGCTGTTGTTGACAAAATGATTCGGTAGAGCTTGCCTGTCCTGCCAGTTAGGCTGCTCCTGGATTCAGAATCTGCAGCCCGACTGTATCAATCCTGTCTCTAGAGACCCAGAATTATTAATTTTATTACATTCTTAAACCCTCTGAAAACTAGGGTGGAACAAGACTGAAGTCGCTTTTGATAAAACAAAATCTTTTAGAAACTAAAACTGAATGAGAACATTTTTCAAGTGTTTGAGTTTTTTTTTTCAGGTTTAAAAAGGAAGCAGAAACAGCGTCCTGCCCCATGCGGCGTTGCAGCACTTGTGGTGAATGTTTCAACTGCCACTGTGTTCTGTTATTGCAGCTCCTTCTGCAAGCAGCTTCCCTTTTTGAAAGCAGAGGGTGGGAGAGGCTGAAACACACACCGAGCACCATCTAGTGCAGTGGTTTTCAAACTGTGCTACCAGCACTGTACACACCGTTTCTATATGACAGTATGATTCCTCAACCAGAATACTTCCTCAATCACACCATCATAATGTATCGATCTGTCTGTACCACAGAATCACATAAACGTACCACCACGCATAGGCGCGTAATATTAAATAATATCGCCGTTAATGTTGGATCACACTGAGGAGCAAGAGAACATTGGTCGATTTTACCAGAAAATGCCAAGACAAAGGTCCCATATTGCAAATATAAAATCACACTGTGAAGGTGGCACCCGATGCGATCCAGAGTGCCAGGGGAAATTCAGATCGGTTTGTTTGGTCAGACCGTTTTCCTAATTTGAAAAAATTCGCTTTCAGATACATCAATGCATTAACAAATACAGCTGATTCCGAGCGCAGCAACTCGCTGTATAATCTTGTCCTGTCCGATAGGAGGCGTTCTCTTTCGGAAGACAGACTGAAAGAGCTGGTGTTCCTTTATTTCAATCTTGGAATTTAGAAAGACTTAATTCCATTGTTTTCTACTTTTTTTTCTTCTTATGCTAGTATTTTGATATCCATTATGAGAGAAGAATCCAATACAACTGCTCAATACTTTGTTACTTTGCACATACTTGCAGAGCGATACCGCATCGTTTTGCATAATTTTGATTTTTTACTGTGCATGATTGCCTGGGACGTAAGAAATGAGGAAATGTGATGCAGTCCAGACTGCGACTAAAATGGTTGCAAATGTGACAACAAATGTTTTGACAACTGTTCTTTTGGGGGTTAGGCACAAAAATGCTGCCTCTCCCTTTAAAAGCATGCGTCTATATTGATGAATGCAACGTGATGTTGGTCTGTACAAAAAAAAAAAAATGCATTTCACGTGTTAATAAACTGAAGCGCAAGAAGGACGGTAGCAATTTGATTGAATATAAATGCTGTAAGAGCGGAGGGATACTGACACCAGTTTCTTGCAACAGTTGTAATGGTGATGAAACGTGTGTGAGTACTCTTGTGTAAAGAATTCTTGAACAGCTGCATTAAGAAACGTAGAACAAGAACAGCAAAAAACTAATGAAAACACACTTGAGGTTTGTGTGTTGCACACGTGCCATTAACAAAATACCCTGGAAACTTAAAATAAAGAAAATAATTAATGAAGGGCTGTAATAGAGCAAAAAGATCAGCAATTCAACAAAAAAGGAAGTGAAAAGGCTACCTCATCAAGCTGAAAAGTTATCTTTGTGAACTCCAATAAACCTACGTTACCCATCGCCAGTCAAATCGTAGCGTGTCTCAGTTTTGAGTCAACACGAACAGATTTTTTTCGCCTGTTGCATCCCAGATATAACTGATCCAGTTACATTGTTTACTGTCAGGAGGTTAAGGAGGATGTATTGCGCAAGATTCCCCAGTTAGATGATGAGGCGATAATCTCTTCAGACAAAGAAGCAGGCACGGCAATTAAGAGTACTGTCGGGTCAGAAAGTGGGACATCGTCAGAATGTGGTACGCGTACCCGTTTAACATCAGAAAATGGTACGCTGTCAATGCTGAGATGGACGACTGCACAAACCACTACCAAGACACACTGCAGTTCACTAACAACATCGTATGTTGACAATTTTAGATAATCCAATTCTTTGATCGTCAGTTAGTCACATAAATTTGCTGAATTGTGAAAAAAAAATGACATTAAAAAGAACTTTAAGGGCCAAACTCAGTACCTCGTACCCGTTCAGACGGGCGTATCCTTGTTTTCTGAGCTAAAATCATTTGTGCAGCCTGGGCAAGCACAGTATACGACGTGCCACGTTTTAACACATACCACAAAATAACACCGCGCCGTTATAAGAATGTAAAACACTATGTAGTGCGAGTTTTGTACTAAAGCAGGGTCAGCTGTTGCAGAGAAAACAAAGTTTATTATTTCTCAAACTGACCATTTTAAAGAAATGTGAAAGCAGAGCGCACAGAAATACTTGGGACTGTAATTAGGAAGTGTACTGCCGAGAAAAAAAAAATTAAGGGAATTAAATGAAATGTATTGCAGCTTACTTGACTGCAGTAAAAAAAAAAAAAAAAAACGCCATTCAGTAAATTTAGCTCTCAGATTGTGCTAATGAAAATAACACTACATTTAATGCACTTTAACTTGCACTTATCTGCTCCCTATTGTACTGTATTTAATCCTGCACTGAACCCAATCTGTAGTATCTTGATTTTCACTTGCACTTGTATCTAACCCTGATGTAACTATCAACACTGTTATCTGCTCTTGAACTGCCCCGATATCAAATCGTACTGTGTTTTGTATTTGCTCTTATTAGGACTGAAGTCATTGTGTTTTGTATCTTGCTCTTAATTATACTGTAAGTGTTGATATGTATTTTTTGTATACAACTGTAAGTCACCCTGGGTAAGGGCGTCTGCTAAGAAATAAATAATAATAATAATAATGACGAAGTGCTTGCTGTGGTCCATTTAATATTGTAAATAGCAGAACTCACCAATTTAAACTTGTTACTGAAAACTAAACGGTACCATGTAATCATAAGAGCTGTCTGTGTTACATGCTGTCAGATGAGGACTCCACTAACGAGCATGGGAGATGCAGCATGATGCGGTTTCTCATATTACAACTGCACACAATTAAAGGTGTGGTCACCAATTCCATACAAAACACTTGCTAAATATTTAAAATATAAACATGCCGAGTTCACTGCAGTCATCGGCTGCATGGATTAACCACTCAGCAGAACAAGGTGACGAACAAGCGAGCACAGGCACAACAAACCTGGATGCAATAGAGTAGTCTCGCTTTTACAACAGCCCTTTAAAAGGGATCTGCAATTCAAATGAATACATAACCATTTCAATAGAAAACATGTTAACTAAAGCTTTTGACACAGCCTCTCCTTGAGCAGTATATCGTATAAAAACATTAAAACAAATGAACAGCTCTCTTCCGCCACACTTTGAGTGACGCCCTGTCGTTGACTCTACAGTCACACATAGTATTCTATTGAGCGTGTGTTCCGTTCCTAGATTATGTAGCCATTGTTTTGTTATGGCTGCTCTTTGTTGGTTTAAAGGCTTAGGCACACAAATGCTTGTTACTGTTTTTCCTTTTGTTATTTTTGCACCCGAATGCTTTGCATTCTAACACAATTGACCCTGCCGGCGTTCGCTGGTGTGGGGGGCTGTCAACGATGACGGAACAGCGGCGCCAGAAAGGATCCAATATGGCGGCGGCCTGCATTTCCGGCTGCCCAAAAAATTGAAATATTGGACAAATGCTTGACTTTAACAAAATTGGCACAGCGAGACGCATTTGTTATGTACACAGAGCATTTTTAGACAGCTTTGTTATTTTGAGCCCCTTTAAGATTGCTCAGTTACTGGTACACCTGGTGGTCGCTTGTGAAAGCACAGGTACTTGATGAAAAGATTGAAAACCACTGAGCTAGTGTGCTGTCAACAAAACAAAGCCTGATCACTAAATGGCTCTTCTATCAGAGACTTTGCCTGATCCAGCCTGTGTTACATACATCTCCGACAGGAATACAGAACTGAAGAACAGCTCCTGAACTTCAGACAGACTTCTCAAAAACACAAATATGAAACCCTTCTAATCACAGCTAACTTGCTGCCCAACCCTTCTATAATAAATGATAAGACGTACCCCCAATGGAAGCGATTAGCAGCAGCTACACTTATAAATCACTCAGAGTGTCGCTCTACACTCAGTGTCAACCACAAAGCATTCGAGACGTTGAAATCACAACAGGATCTACACAAACAGCTTATGTAAGTTATCAGCTTTGTCTGTTTATTTACATGTAATTGCAATATGTTTCTAAGTGTTCGGTGGCTCTCTCCATCATGTTGCAAATCTTGATGAGAGGGAGCCACGGACACTTGGAGCAGTCCACATACGTTCTGGTAACTTACTAGTGTTGGATGATATCCAGTCGGTTATCTGCTAACACACTATCACACACTCTTTTTTTCTCTGTATTTTTCCCCAGAATGGATTTGTTTTCTGATCCACATGTTCAATTTCATGCCCGTTAACTTTTTCTAAATCATGCAAAAGGCGTTTCATTCTTACAAGACATGTTCCTTTTAGGAGTAAGGCCACCCCTTCTAAAAAGTTCCTGACAGTAAAAGCACAGCAAAGTGTAATAAAGCACAGTGAAAGTGTGGTAAAGCATAGGTACTGTAAAGCATATTCTAAGAAACTTGGCAAACTATTGTAAATGCATAGTAGAACCATGTAAAAGCATGGGGGAAAACTGCAAAAATACTGTGCTAAACTTTTGAAACGTACTCCTCAGATTAGTGCCTCATTTGGACTGGCCTCAATACAGAGTTTTCAAATTTTTACAAGGAAGCGAGACCCAGGGCTAGCGTGCGAGTGTGTGTTCAGGTTGGAGTGTGCGTGTCTCGGTGTGTGTGTGTGTGCAGGTTGGAGTGTGCGTGTCTCGGTGTGTGTGTGCAGGTTGGAGTGTGCGTGTCTCGGTGCGTGTGTGCAGGTTGGAGTGCGCGTGTCTCGGTGCGTGTGTGCAGGTTGGAGTGTGCGTGTCTCGGTGCGTGTGTGCAGGTTGGAGTGTGCGTGTCTCGGTGCGTGTGTGCAGGTTGGAGTGTGCGTGTCTCGGTGTGTGTGTGTGTGCAGGTTGGAGTGTGCGTGTCTCGGTGTGTGTGTGTGTGTGCAGGTTGGAGTGTGGGTGTCTCGGTGCGTGTGTGCAGGTTGGAGTGTGCGTGTCTTGGTGTGTGCGTGTCTCAGTGCGTTGTGCAGGTTGGAGTGTGCGTGTCTCGGTGTGTGTGTGCAGGTTGGAGTGTGCGTGTCTTGGTGTGTGTGTGTGTGCAGGTTGGAGTGTGCGTGTCTTGGTGTGTGCAGGTTGGAGTGTGCGTGTCTCGGTGTGTGTGTGCAGGTTGGAGTGTGCGTGTCTTGGTGTGTGTGTGTGTGCAGGTTGGAGTGTGCGTGTCTCGGTGCGTGTGTGCAGGTTGGAGTGTGCGTGTCTCGGTGTGTGTGTGTGCAGGTTGGAGTGTGCGTGTCTTGGTGTGTGTGTGTGTGTGCAGGTTGGAGTGTGCGTGTCTCGGTGCGTGTGTGCAGGTTGGAGTGTGCGTGTCTCGGTGCGTGTGTGCAGGTTGGAGTGTGCGTGTCTCGGTGCGTGTGTGCAGGTTGGAGTGTGCGTGTCTCGGTGTGTGTGTGTGTGCAGGTTGGAGTGTGCGTGTCTCGGTGTGTGTGTGTGTGTGCAGGTTGGAGTGTGGGTGTCTCGGTGCGTGTGTGCAGGTTGGAGTGTGCGTGTCTCGGTGTGTGTGTGTGTGCAGGTTGGAGTGTGCGTGTCTCGGTGTGTGTGTGTGTGTGCAGGTTGGAGTGTGCGTGTCTCGGTGTGTGTGTGTGTGCAGGTTGGAGTGTGCGTGTCTCGGTGTGTGTGTGTGCAGGTTGGAGTGTGCGTGTCTCGGTGTGTGTGTGTGTGTGCAGGTTGGAGTGTGCGTGTCTCGGTGCGTGTGTGCAGGTTGGAGTGTGCGTGTCTCGGTGCGTGTGTGCAGGTTGGAGTGTGCGTGTCTCGGTGCGTGTGTGCAGGTTGGAGTGTGCGTGTCTCGGTGTGTGTGTGTGTGCAGGTTGGAGTGTGCGTGTCTCAGTGTGTGTGTGTGTGTGTGTGCAGGTTGGAGTGTGCGTGTCTCGGTGCGTATGTGCAGGTTGGAGTGTGCGTGTCTCGGTGTGTGTGTGTGTGCAGGTTGGAGTGTGCGTGTCTCGGTGCGTGTGTGCAGGTTGGAGTGTGCGTGTCTCAGTGCATGTGCGAGCGAGTGGGAGTGAGATTCAGTTGGCTGAACCTAACTCTGTGCTGGATGGGGTTGACACAGAAATGCAGAAGTGCCTGCCTATGGGCTGCTACTGAAAAGCACGGTTCCTGTTCACACATGCACACACACAATCAGCTACATTCAGAGCAGCAGGGCCTGGAGCTTCTACAGCAAGCAGAGCCCAGCGCTCTCAATACCCCTGTCCACTTACAGGACCGGAATATAACAGGAGTGTGACAGGGCCCTGCACATGGACATAGTGTCATTTTATTGACATTTAAGATTGTGCTACATATCGCAGGGCTGGGAGTTAATTAAGACAAGTGTGGAAGCAATCCCTGGCCACATGCCTTTAAAAGGAGCTGGAACGCCAGTACTTTGTCTCAGCAAGCCAGGAGACGAATGTGTGGAGAAACCTCGCGGCTATGTGTGCGCGCGTGCGTGTGTGTGTGAACCAGGGGGAGCGACAGGTTACCACTGTGTGTACACCAGGAACCAGGATAACCATAAAGACAGGGATTCGTTTAGGAGATTCTAATCCCATTTGAGTGTGTCCTGGCGAGGAGAGTGACCCTCCCTGTAGTGCAGGTAGCGGTCAGCTGTCTGTAGTCCCTCTTCAGTTTGTTAGTTGTGTTTTAATGTGTTTTTTGCATGTTTTGCATTATTGTAAATACATGTAAATAAACCCTGCGTGTGAGTGGCATGTCGAGCATGACCTCCAGTCTCTCTCAGATCAGGCAGCGGATACTCACACCCCTAACAGGAAGTCAATGGGGACAAGCGCCTGATAATATCACTTTGGTTACGCTGGATAATATCACTCACATTTAGTATTCATGCCGCTCATTTCCAACCCACTTAATATCGCTGTGGGAAATGAAGATTAGAGATTAGAAGGTTTGCATGTGTGCTGCTGTGGCCAAAACTGGTGCATCACCCTATAGAATTAACTATTTTATCTTCATAGTCAAAAGAAACCTGACGAATAATGTTACGCTAACATTCTGAACTACATACAACCTTGTAGTTTTCCCATATACTTAAACTGACAACTTGAATAATATGGCATTTTGAAATACTGTACTGCTATTATGGCTTCCGATAGACTATTTAAATTGTCTCAAATTGTTCTAGGTGATGCAAAACTTAGTACAGAGAAGCACATACAGAACGCTGCAGTGTGTGTACTTACAGATTTCATTAGTACAATGGGCTTGGGCTGTACAGTACAGTAAGCTGCATACAAGAACTGTATGTAACGAACACTATTGTAGTCAATGCAGTATCTAGTGCTACGTTGAGCTCCACAGCAAAACAGGAATGGGTGTGTTTTTAATGCTTATTATTTTGCCAGGTTGCTGGTGGACTGCAAAAGTCAAACATTTTTATTTATTTTTAGTTTAAGTTGCCACTTTCTGAAATGTCATTTAGGCCTGTATGTTAATGTCTCTCTGAAACCTCACGCTACACCACTGCCATCTTGAGATGGGCGTCACTTTGCTAATCCTACTTTGAAGTGATATTAAAACCATTCGGCACATCCAAGCTCGTCCGGTTCATAGTAGCTGATTGTTCTTAAATGATCCCAGTGATTCTGCCTCAACAGGTAGCCTATTGCATCCCCTCACCACTGTGTGAAGTAGTGTCTCCTTAGAGAGAGATCTGGACATGCCACTGCTCACATCAGAGAATGAGGAAGCCGGGGAGAGTCCTCCTCTACAATGGGGGGCGCACCACATGAACCAGAACTCCGCTGCTCGCCTGGTGTTCTCTCTGCCTCGCTTCTCCCACGCAACTCCACTGCTCCACTCACTCCACTGGCTCCCGATCACCACTCGCATCCAGTTCTCTTGTACTCGCCTACAGATGCCTTGACCAGACTGCACCCAGCTACCTCCAGACCCTCATCTCTCCCTACACCCCCACTCGACCTCTCCGCTCCGCCTGCACTAGAAGACTGGCTCTACCTCCGCTACGCTCCCCTGCCTCCAGAGCCCGCTCCTTCTCCACCCTCGCCCCGCAGTGGTGGAATGACCTTCCTACAGATGTCAGGACTGCCCAGTCCCTGACCACCTTTCGGCGCCTCCTCAAGACTCACCTCTTCAGACAGCACCTGTAGAACTCCTCTTTTCCCTCTGGACACTTTATCACTCTTTCTTAAATGCGCTTTACTTGGTCTTATCTGCCCCCTATTTTACTGTATTTAATCCTGTACTTTACAGAGTACTGTAATCTGTCAAGTGTCATTTAATCTGTCGTATTTTGTATTTAATAATATCCTGATGTAACTATCACTGACACTTATCTGCTCCGTTATTGAATCGTATTTTGTCATATACTTGTACTTGCTAGAACCGAAGTCATTGTATTTTATCTTGCTCTTAATTGTATTAATACTTGTACTGTGATTCTTGAAATGTATTTTTTGTTTACAACTGTAAGTCGCCCTGGATAAGGGTGCCTGCTACGAAAAATAATAATAATAATAATAATAATAATAATAATAATAATAAGCTCAGCAGCATTGTGTCCATTCCATCTGCAGTCTGTAAACCAATCTGCAACCGAACACATCACACAACACAGGGATGGGCATAAGACTCCTTCCACAGTTGCCCCCTCTCCAGGTTTTAACACAAGCATTATTTGCCACAGTGTGTATAGCTGGGCAGCAGTGTGGAGTAGTGGTTAGGGCTCTGGACTCTTGACCGGAGGGTCGTGGGTTCAATCCCAGGTGGGGGACACTGTTGCTGTACCCTTGAGCGCGGTACTTTACCTAGATTGCTCCAGTAAAAATCCAACTGTATAAATGGGTAATTGTATTTAAAAAATAATGTGATAACTGTATGATGTGATATCTTGTAACAATTGTAAGTCGCCCTGGATAAGGGCGTCTGCTAAGAAATAAATAATAATAATAGCTAACAAGCTCAGGTCTGTATTTTTAAACTCAGTAACACATGGGTGAAGCTGCTATGGGATGGGAGCCTTCTATCCACCCCTGCTGTATAACTGGCATTCATAATCCAGTATTTCCCCAATAGTAAAATGAATTCACTCTGTTCTGCCTACATGTTGTCCGGCTCACACTCCCTGCTAATTCACCATTTCAAGGGTAACAAGTGAAGAAACAGCTGCTTGGGTTTGTGTGGATCGCTGTTCTCTGCAGTCTAAGAAAAGCCGTGATCATCATAAACCCAAGCAGCCGTTTCTTCACTCTGAATGGTAAATCAGCCTGATCAACACCAGTGACGTCAGCACCTCATTTCTGTGAAGACCTTGATCCCAATAGCTTCGTGCAGCCCGAGCAGATAGCCATGTACACTCCCAGTGGAAACCCCGGGAATTACCAGAACACTGTCCCCGACAAGGCTAAAGACGACATCACAATGCCAGCAAACTCATTTAGCGCTTGCACAGCGTCTCTGCATTTACAGTAACTTACCAAACTGATATCACAACTGGCCTTTCCACTGATGCAAACAGTGGCCTTTCTTAATAGCAGAGTTTTGTCATTTTTCTGAATGAAATCAAGGTTGGCGTTGTGGAAATTGTTGTTGCATAGAACAGTCTCAAATACCAGAGTGTATAGAACTCTGCCTTTATCTGTTCCTGACAGAAATGTTTAAACTGATGAACTATTTCAGGAACGGGGAGCGCGCCGTTATCTATAAGTTGTTTGTGTTGCTGTTAGCTGGCGTTTCTGCAATGCAATGCTGTGTTGTCTCGTCAGTGTGAACAGACAGGAACCTCAGATACTGGACCGGAATACACTCTAACTGAACACTGGGGGGGGGGGGGGGGAATATATATATAAGGGCAGCAGTGTGGAGTAGTGGTTAGGGCTCTGGACTCTTGACCGGAGGGTTGTGGGTTCAATCCCCAGTGGGTGACACTGCTGCTGTACCCTTGAGCGCGGTACTTTACCTAGATTGCTCCAGTAATGTGAAATAATGTATAATGTGATACCTTGTAACAATTGTAAGTCGCCCTGGATAAGGGCATCTGCTAAGAAATAAATAATAATAATAATAATAATAATAATAATAATAATAATAATAATAATAATATATATATATATATATATATATATATATATATATATATATATATATATATATCGACACATTACAAAGTTTGCATTCCTGCAGTGCTGCAAACTTGAGGGGATACATGTCTAGTGTCTCACACATGCAGGGCTGCGTGTTGGAATGAATCTGGAAACAAATTAAAATAAATGCGTTTCCACCAGCCGATGTGTCGTCCTCGCCACTTGCGGTTCAATACAAGGGGGGTGTGCTGGGCCTGTATCCTAACCTCAGTATTGCCTTGTGTCTGCTTTTCTTGTCCTAACATGAAATTAATCAAACACTAGATTTACTTTCTACAATGTCGCAGGTGCGATTGACTGGGCGCAGGCAGAGGTCAATCGTGCACCAGATTTTCCGGATTGTTTTTATTTATTTATTTATTTATTTATTTATGTTTGCGATTGCTGTAAATGCAATCCATTTAATAGTGCCATGTTTGCCCTGTTTGAAGTCATGGTATCGTAGCGCAGCATTCACAAATGGAGATCGCAGGGGTCACAAATGGAGATTAGATAAAGGGGCATTCAGAACAGAAAATAGGAGGCACTTTTTTACACAGAGAATTGTGAGGGTCTGGAACCAACTCCCCAGTAATGTTGTTGAAGCTGACACCCTGGGATCCTTCAAGAAGCTGCTTGATGAGATTCTGGGATCAATAAGCTACTAACAACCAAACGAGCAAGATGGGCTGAATGGCCTCTCGTTTGTAAACTTTCTTATGTTCTTATTACTGGTAATAGAGGCCCCGAAATCAAGCTTTGCATGGGGCCACAGTGGGACAAACGCCGCCACTGCCTGGAGGTCCCTCCAAATCCTGGTCTTTGTTCCAACCCTGTTCTGAATCGTTTAACTAAACCCAGTACACCTCCATGCAGACCCCGAAGGAGTTAATGACCCCCTTTTATTGTGACATGGAGGGCTTGCTAATATTTATATAACCAACCCCATTTCAAACTGCATTTATTTATGTTTCAAGAATCCCATTTAAATAGTTTTTCCCAGTCTGTCTTGCTGCAGCCCCAATTCAGTGAAACCGGCCCGTTTGTCGTTACATCGGTAAAGTTACCTTGTCAAGCCGAGCCGTTCAGAAGCGATACACGGTTTAAAACACAACTTGGGCGGGTCTGCTCCAGCACCGATACACAGAAGACTGCTCGTCAAAACATCCCGGGCTCGCCCTGCCTTCAGCACACTTCAAATCTCAGCACAGCCGGCGGCTACTCAAGTTTTACATTGAAACCAGAAACATTTCAGAAGATCATACACAGCCGAGTTCCATATCTGTCCTAACGTTGTTTTGTGTATATTATTATTATTATTACTGTATTGTGTCAATGGGACACCACGGAGAGACCTTGTTCCGTGTGCGCTTTTAAAAAAAACATTACAAAGAAATTAACTTGGCTAATCACAACATCAAATAAGTATATCTGGTGTCAAACAGTACAGCACTTTCATACAGATTATTACGTTTTATGACGTGATTTTGGCATCTGATTCCGCTCCTGCCAGTAGCTGCACAAAACAGATTATTTATATAATCACCGTTTCACTCCCTCTCAAACTCAAAGGTCAATACAATAGAAATATTGCTAAGGGTAGATTTTTCTACCGCTTCTCGTCACGCGGATCAGAAAATAATATTTTACAACTACTGCAGAAAATCATCTACAGCTAAACTAAAGATAAACAACTGTTGTTTTTTTTTTAAGTTAATAAAAAAAATGTACCAGCAAAATGTTGTCAATGCTGTTAATTTGTATTTTTCACTTAAAATGATTATGAAACTCAGTAAATTTAGAAATGCCAAAAAGAGAATTCAATTCATTGACAAACGTTCACACGAAAACATCTTCACAGCTTTGACAATGATCTACTGGCACGTTTTATTAACCCTAACCACATCATAGCAGACCTAACCAAATTAACAACGGAGTGTTTTTCAATGTACTAGTCTAGATTGCACTTAAAAATCCTATTTTAAATATCAAAACCCTGAATATTGTACAGAAAAAGTGTGTCAAGAAGCAGGAAACAGAGTAAAGGTTAATCGCATTCCGCGTTTTATTACTAACTCGTTTGACTTTGTCTTCTGTCGTTTGCTGCTGCAGTTGCCGAGTCTCGACCATAGCGACATGATCGATACATTGTGACAGAAACAAGCCTAGTACCCGATCCGCCACGAAAGAAAATCGGCACAAGGGAAAAAGATTAGAAACGTTAAAAACGAACAAAAACCTCTGAATCTGACGACACGGTACCTTACACGACACCCCGACATCATTCAATCTGAAACACACAGAGCATGGACATACACAACTTGAAAAACACTTGAAACACAGTCCATAAATCACTGCGGTGCTTACCTCATGTTTCCCGGCGTGCAGGTTGTCCGTTTTCGGTGTAAGATCCGGGTTTGAAGTTATAATTATTATTATAATAATTAAAATATCTCTCAGACCACGGCGATCCGAACTGTCCCTAATACTCGCTGCTACCTACTGACTCGCTGAAGGAGAAGGCGAGAGCGCACCGCGGCGATTTCCTGGTTTAAAAAGAAAGCAGTCAATGCGAGACCGGAGCAGGCGGGCGATGAGAAGCTCGTCTAACGCAACTCGTTAAATATGCTTCCTTCGCTCCGCGCTCCCTCGTTTCCTGCCCGTCTCTCTCACACTGTCTCAATCTCCGTGCCGGTTTAATTACGGCACCGTCTATGCATGCTCCAGCCCCGCTTCGCTGTTGCACCTGAGGTTACGGTTTTTTTTAACGGGACGCCCGTGTGAGTGATTGCGTTTCCCTTTTTCGTGTTCCTGCAGCCCTCCTCCTCCTCTCAATTCATTCCAAACACTCCTAATTTTCCACAATGCACCGCCGCAATCCGCACTTCCTCTCCAGGCCCTATAGCCGTCGAACCATAAACGGGCAACGCTGCAGCACACGGGTCTTAAAAGGGGAACGTTCCTGCTCGGCTCATCATAGTAGAGTTCATTATTATTTGGAAGTAACATTGGTAGTCTTGTTATTGATTAAGATGTGCATGTAGGCCCTAGTAGAGTGTGTGTGTGTGTGTGTGTGTCATATATATATATATATATATATATATATATATATATATATATATATATATATATATATATATATATATATTAACTCAAAGAGCCAGCTGCCCAACGTTTCGATATGTTGTACATATCTTTCTCAAGGGAGCCTGTGTTTGAATCAGAACATTGGAGGTATTTATAGGTTTTTGACGGCATGACAACCACTTGTTATTGTTTACATTCAAATCCATGATTTATTCTTACATGATGTAATGGTGTTCTATATATTGTGACATCATTTTTACTTCTATCCTTAATTCTGTATTAATTCTAATTAACATTACTTTATATAAACTTATATTTTTATTATATCATGCAATGCTGGCTCTGAGGATCAGTCTTGATTTGGCCTCCCCAGCGCATCAGCATGCACAACTTTTGAATGAATTTTGTTTATTTATTTAAATGTTATGTATTTATTGGAGTTGATTAGTTCGTTATTTTCTGTTGAGTCCCGCTGGCATAATCGTGTTCAGTCTATTTATCCATTTACTTTCTTTTCTTCTGTATGTCGCATTGTCTAATTTGAGCTGTTCTAATACTACAAACTTTACATCATTCATGTCATGCCCTTGACTGGTGAAGTGCTGTACTATTGGTTCATTCATTTTTTATTTCTAATTAATGAAAGGTGGTTCTGAATTATTTTTATATAAAGTAGTTCTAGTCTCTCCAACATATTTTATTTCATCACACTTTTCACAGGCTATTCCATAAACAACATTGCTATTTTTACAGTATTCGTTTCTAGTGGTTATGTGTTGTTCTTATGTTTAATTATATTTTTACTTTTGTCCATGTATTTACACACTTTACATGTACTAGTGCAAGTATTTGTAGAATCTATTCTCTCAATTATTCTTTCTTGTTTACTGTGAACTAAAATATCCCCTAAATTAGCTTCTCTTCTGAATGCTACAACTGGGGCCTTAAGAAATACTTTTTTCAATTTTTCTGAATTATGTAGAATCTGCAAGTGTTTTCAAACTATTTTAGAAATATTAAGCAAAAGTTTAGAGTAAGTATTTACTAATGGGACTCTTTTGACCTTTTTATCTCTGTTTTTATAATCTAGTAGATCATCTCTTTTTAGTTTATCCACTTTTCTTAACTCCGTCTCTATAATTCTTTCTTTGTATCCTCTTTTTTTAAAATTTGTTTTAATACATTTCTTTGTTTTACATAGTCACTTTCTTTTGAGCATATTCTTCGTATTCTTATTCCTAGACCCTTTGGGATTGCCCTTTTAGTGTGTATCGGATGTGCAGAGGACATGTGTAAATACTGGTGCATGTCAGTAGGTTTACAGAAGAGGTCAGTCTCAATTGAACCTTCTTCAAGTTTTACTATGGTATCTAAAAATGATATTTATTTTCTTGTCCATCGAAGGTCTACCTTAATATTGCAGTGTATTTCATTTGCCATTTTATGAAACTGGAAAAGAAATTCTTCTCCATGTGTCCAAACGCCAAAATGTTACCAACACAAGAGTCCTTCATCAGCTATGCCATAGCTGTTTGTTTTTCAGAATTCATCTAAAATAAAGCCAAGTGGGGCTCCATATATATACAGTCAGAGTACAGAGCCCGGGAAGGGACATGAGAGGGGAAAAAAATAATCTTGTGCGAACAATTTAATATTTTGTGCACACAAATTACTATCAGAAGATAGTACGTCACGCATGAGATATTAAATTGTTCTCATGAGACAGCTATTTTATTTCATGGCCAGAAGATAATGTCTCGTGCATAGTAAGTCGTGATAACTATCTCATGGCCACAAGATAGTAAGACGTGCACAATTCATATATAGGGTCTCTCATTCCCTTCAACAGCTCTGTAAAACAGTGTGATGCATATAAATAGTGCATTATAAATATCATATGGGAGATACTGAAATTGAAGGAGGGAACTATGAAAAAGACCTAGGAGTTTATGTTGACTCAGAAATGTCTTCATCTAGACAAAGTGGGGAAGCTATAAAAAAGGCCAACAAGATGCTCGGATATATTGTGAGAAGTGTTGAATTTAAACCAAGGGAAGTAATGTTAAAACTTTACAATGCATTAGTAAAACCTCACCGAGAATATTGTGTTAAGTTCTGGTCACCTTGTTACAAAAAGGATATTGCTGCTCTAGAAAGAGTGCAAAGAAGAGCAACCAGAATTATCCCGGGTATAAAAGGCATGTCGTATGCAGACAGGCTAAAAGAACTGAATGTATTCAGTCTTGAACAAAGAAGACTACACGGTGATCTGATTCAAGTATTCAAAATCCTAAAAAGTATAGACAATGTCGACACTGGGGACTTTTTTGACCTGAAAAAAGAAACAAGGACCAGGGGTCACAAATGGAGTTTAGATAAAGGGGCATTCAGAACAGAAAATAGGAGGCACTTTTTTACACAGAGAATTGGGATGGTCTGGAACCAACTCCCCAGTAATGTTGTTGAAGCTGATGCCCTGGGATCCTTCAAGAAGCTGCTTGATGAGATTCTGGGATCAATAAGCTACTAACTACGTCACAGGGCAGCAGTGTGGAGTAGTGGTTAGGGCTCTGGACTCTTGACCGGAGGGTTGTGGGTTCAATCCCCAGTGGGGGACACTGCTGTTGTACCCTTGAGCAAGGTACTTTACCTAGATTGCTCCAGTAAAAACCCAACTGTATAAATGGGTAATTGTATGTAAAAATAATGTGATATCTGTATAATGTGAAATAATGTGATATCTTGCAACAATTGTAAGTCGCCCTGGATAAGGGCGTCTGCTAAGAAATAAATAATAATAACAACCAAACAAGCAAGATGCGCTGAATGGCCTCCTCTCGTTTGTAAACTTTCTTATGTTCTTATGTTCTTATATCTGATTATTTCATTTTGTTCCAACCCTTGTCTGTTTTTCAGGGAACAAAAAAAAGATACAATGTCAAAAATACAAACTGTAGCTGACAGGACTGTGGTTTAAAATAAACAGGCTTCCATTTAGATGTACTGTAGTTTTTTTTTGGTACAGTACTATATTTAACAGAAGAAGTATTTTAATTTAGAACAATATATATTTCTGAAAATATTACTTGCCAGAAGAGACGACTGTGGACACGTGGACTGTAATACAGTACATACATTTACATGAACTGCAAATTAAAATGCACAAAAGCAACTTAAGATCACAGATTTAAGAAATACATCGCGGTATCTAATTTAATGATGAACTGTTTTACATTGCAGCCGCTGGTCTCGTTCGCGTTGTTGTTGCGCTCTGTGTAACTGCACAATATAAAGACACACTGATTTGGCATGCAAGAAAAAAAGAAGAAAGCGGGCTGTGACGGACAATCAAATAAACTGTAACATTGAAGAGATGGGCTTTGTATCAGAAAACTGACGACGGAGGCTGAAATCGTGTGTGACGTGAAAGTGCATTCATTTGTTACGTAGATATATAACAGGAATTGATTTCTTTCTTAATACAAGGACGGTTAAACGTGACTGATGTGTATATGAGTGTGGTATATCCAAGTGCTGACTGTGTGTGTGTGTATATATATATATATATATATATATATATATATATATATATATATATATATAGTGCCCTCCATAAGTATTGGGACAGTGAAGTCAAAAGTGCTATTTTTTGCTGTACACTCAAGCAATATGAAAATACGATTAAAAGATGAATATGAGGCAAAAAGTACAGAATGTCACCTTTTATTTCTGGCTGTTTCAACACATACATGTTTTACCAACTAAGAATAACAGCACTTTCAGAGTTCCATCCCCCCATTTTATGTGAGCATACGTATTGGGACATTTGGCTCACCAGTGTGTCTAACTGATTGTTCACACATAAAAGAGCTGTGAATGTGTAGTCTCAGTTCTATCCTTTGCTTTTGCCTTTGGAGTCTGCGTTTGGTGTCAGTAGGCATAATCCAACATGAAGACTAGGGAGCTGTCTATGAAAGAAAAGCAAGCGATTTGGATGCTAGAAGAAAAGAGGAACTCAATTAGAACCATAGCACAAAAGTTGGGCATAGCCAAATCAAGAGTTTGGAATGCCCTGAAAAAGAAAGAAACCACTGGTGTCTTCAGCAATCGGCAACGACCAGGTCGGCCAAGGAAAACAACAGCAGTTGATGACAGAAAAATGACCAGAGCTGTGAAAAACAACCCTAAAATAAGTGTCAGTGAAATCACCAACAACCTCCAGAATGCTGGAGACTTCGGCAGCAGAATTACAAAGGCTACACTGCAAGAAGCAAACCTCTGATCAGCACCAAAAACAGAAAGGCCAGATTCGAATTTGCTAGAAAGTACAGAGATAGACAGATGAGACGAAGATTAACCTTTATCAAAGTGATGGGAAGGCAAAAGTGTGGAGAAAAAAAGGAACTGCAGATGATCCAAAGCATACCACCTCATCTGTGAAGCATGGTGGAGGCAGTGTCATGGCATGGAAAATGCCACCAGACTCATTGGGCGGCGCGTCACAATGCAACAGGACAATGATCCAAAACACACTGCCAACGCAACCAAGGATTTCAGCAGTGGAAAAAACTGGAAAGTTTTAGACTGGCCAAGTCAATCTCTTGATTTAAATCTGATTGAACATGCATTTCACTTGCTGAAGAGGAGACTGAAATCAGAAACTCCCCAAAACAAGCAACAGCTGAAAACGGCTGCAGTAAAGGCTTGGCAAAGCATTTCAAAGGACGATACCAAGAGTTTGGTGATGTCAGTGGGTTGCAGACTCACTGCTGTTACTGCATGCAAGGGATTTGTGACTAAATACTAGCTTTTATACTTCTTATATTTGCTTTAAGTTGAATTGTCCCAATACTTATGCTCACATAAAATGGGGGGATGGAACTCTAAAAGTGCTGTTATTCTTAGTTGGTAAAACATGTATGTCTTGAAACCACCAGAAATAAAAGGTGACATTCTGTACTTTTGCCTCATATTCATCTTTTATTCGTATTTTCATATTGCTTGAGTGTACAGCAAAAATAGCAATTTTGACTTCACAGTCCCAATACTTATGGAGGGCACTATATATAATATTATATATATATATTGTAAAAGAACCGCACCCACTCTGGTTCATTGCCCCTTTAAAACAGACCCAGGACACAGGAAAATGCGTTTTTTCAAGCGCTTACGCGCTAATTTAATAAACAAATACAAAAACAAAACAAACACCTAGCTCTTTTTTGAGCACTAACTACACCACACTGGAACCTACCTATACACAGGACAGCTAAGCTGTTTACCTGGAGCACAAACACTATTCAAAACAAAACAAAACAGGTTTCACACTACCTTTTTCTTTGTACGGCTGCACGCACTCGCAAGCAGGCTCTTCACACAGCAGCCCCGAACAGACTGGCTGCTTTCTTTAAATACCCTGCACCTGGCTCTAATTTACAATGCTAGCCAGGTGCAGGGGATCATTACTAATTAAACAATTAATCAAATTAAATTAAACAATTAAACAAACTAAGGCTGTTCCCCTCTGGGAGATGTAGTCCCATTCCCCCAGGACTACACTATCTCACTATATATATATATATATATATATATATATATATATATATTTGAAAAAGGAAAAAAGGAAAACAGTTTTTTTCCAAAAGGAGCAAAATCAAAACAAAAAAAGTAATAGATAAATACAATTTTTAAAATTGATTTAATTGATGACAAAATATCAATTATATCAGGACATTTCGGACTACAATGCACACTAGAATTTTAAAAATAAACCAAAAAATGAAAGTAATAGTATTGAGGATGTTATGTACACAAGAGTCCTTCATCAGCTACAATGCCATAGATCATCAGCTACAATGCCATAGGTCATCAGCTACAATGCCATAATGTCCAGGCGTTGTTTGTGTTTCAGAATTAACTTCAAATAAAGCCAAGTGGGGCTCCATGGTAGAATGTTTATTCCAAAAGGTTCCAAAGTGCAGAGTTTGAAAACCATCTTGTGTTGTTTCTGCTTTCTGGTTGCAGGTGTTCCATATGCATTCTACAGACAGTGACATCATCAATAGAATGTCCACATGTATTAAAATGCATAACTACAGGTGACCAGGTGGATTTGATCTTCATGCTTCTGATGTGTTCTACAAAGCGATCAACTAACGTCTTCTAGTCTCTTCCAGTATACAGCAAGTTGCACTTTTAGCAGATGATGCAATACACAATTCCCTTGATAGTGCAAGTAAACTGTTCATTAGTGGTGATAGAAGGTTTAGGACAGGTTACACAACGAGATCTGTTACAAGGAAAAGTGCCTTTTGAAGTAGAGCAAACTTCCCAACATTACGATATGTTTAACATGCCTTTGTCTTCCCTCTAAGTTGGTATACCTGATGAATTTCTATCATCTACCAGGGGCAGAGTGTGGGGGGAGGCAGGTTAATGATTACACTTAGGGAGGAGGAGGAGAAGAAGAAGAAGAAGGAGGAGGAGGAGGAGGAAGAGGAGGAGGAGGAGGAGAAGAAGGAGGAGAAGAAGAAGAAGAAGAAGAAGGAGGAGGAGAAGAAGAAGAAGAAGAAGAAGGAGGAGAAGGAGGAGAAGAAGAAGAAGAAGAAGAAGGAGGAGAAGGAGGAGAAGAAGAAGAAGAAGAAGAAGGAGGAGGAGATGACACCAATGAAGGGAACTGTGATGTTTCAGATCCTGACCAAGTTCTTAAATTTGCAGAGATCTTGTCTGTGACAAAGCACAGCTGCACATGTTTTAATGACTGCTGGTAACAACTAACAGTGGCTGCTAAATCTTTTCACGTTCGTGCAGAACCACCTTGTCACTTGCTAAAATAAAAAACTTGCAAAAAACTAATCGACACGTTGATAAAAATAGTATGAGGGACCAGGCCTGGCGTCTCGTAGCTTCGCATGTTTCTGGCTAGCGCCTTCGTCAATGTGAGTGCAGCTCTGACACAGACCACGATGGAGACCAGGTGAGGGTGTGAGGGGGGTAGGGGGTGAGATGAGAACCCACACCCCTGGAGCCACAAACCAGGACGCTTTCTAGATCAGGGGTCCTCAAACTTTCTTGCCCTTTTTGTAGAGCAGTGGTGCACACTTGGAGCGTGTTAGGCAGCATGAGCGAGGCCCCCTGTACACTCATTCACCAATGCAATCACTTTATTTATTATCACCAATGAAGGTTATTATGGGAGTCCCCTCTTCCCAGGGTTCCAGTCCCGTGCAGTGTAAACAGCGTGGCTGCGCTGGGTCTCAGTGCAGCGCTGAGCTCTGTAAACAGCGTGGCTGCGCTGGGTCTCAGTGTGGTGCTGAGCTCTGTAAACAGCGTGGCTCCGCTGGGTCTCAGTGCAGTGCTGAGCTCTGTAAACAGCGTGGCTCCGCTGGGTCTCAGTGTGGCGCTGAGCTCTGTAAACAGCGTGGCTCCGCTGGGTCTCAGTGCAGCGCTGAGCTCTGTAAACAGCGCGGCTCCGCTGGGTCTCAGTGCGGCGCTGAGCTCTGTAAACAGCGTGGCTGCGCTGGGTCTCAGTGCAGTGCTGAGCTCTGTAAACATCTCGCTCCGCTGGGTCTCAGTGCGGCGCTGAGCTCTGTAAACAGCGTGGCTCCACTGGGTCTCAGTGTGGTGCAGAGCTCTGTAAACAGCGCGGCTCCGCTGGGTCTCAGTGCGGCGCTGAGCTCTGTAAACAGTGTGGCTCTGCTGGGTCTCAGTGCGGTGCTGAGCTCTGTAAACAGCGTGGCTCCGCTGGGTCTCAGTGCGGTGCTGAGCTCTGTAAACAGCGTGGCTCCGCTGGGTCTCAGTGCGGCGCTGAGCTCTGTAAACAGCATGGCTCCGCTGGGTCTCAGTGCGGCGCTGAGCTCTGTAAACATCGCGCTCCACTGGGTCTCAGTGCGGCGCTGAGCTCTGTAAACATCGCGCTCCGCTGGGTCTCAGTGCTGCGCTGAGCTCTGTAAACAGCGTGGCTGCACTGGGTCTCAGTGCGGCGCTGAGCTCTGTAAACATCGCGCTCCGCTGGGTCTCAGTGCGGTGCTGAGCTCTGTAAACAGCGTGGCTCCGCTGGGTCTCAGTGCGGCGCTGAGCTCTGTAAACAGCGTGGCTCCGCTGGGTCTCAGTGCGGCGCTGAGCTCTGTAAACATCGCGCTCCACTGGGTCTCAGTGCGGCGCTGAGCTCTGTAAACATCGCGCTCCGCTGGGTCTCAGTGCTGCGCTGAGCTCTGTAAACAGCGTGGCTGCGCTGGGTCTCAGTGCGGCGCTGAGCTCTGTAAACATCGCGCTCCGCTGGGTCTCAGTGCGGTGCTGAGCTCTGTAAACAGCGTGGCTCCGCTGGGTCTCAGTGCGGCGCTGAGCTCTGTAAACAGCGTGGCTCCGCTGGGTCTCAGTGCGACGCTGAGCTCTGTAAACATCGCGCTCCACTGGGTCTCAGTGCGGCGCTGAGCTATGTAAACAGCGTGGCTCCGCTGGGTCTCAGTGCAGTGCTGAGCTCTGTAAACAGCGTGGCTCCGCTGGGTCTCAGTGCGGCGCTGAGCTCTGTAAACAGCGTGGCTCCGCTGGGTCTCAGTGCGGCGCTGAGCTCTGTAAACATCGCGCTCCACTGGGTCTCAGTGCGGTGCTGAGCTCTGTAAACAGCGTGGCTCCGCTGGGTCTCAGTGCGGCGCTGAGCTCTGTAAACAGCGTGGCTCTGCTGGGTCTCAGTGCGGCGCTGAGCTCTGTAAACATCGCGCTCCACTGGGTCTCAGTGCGGCGCTGAGCTATGTAAACAGCGTGGCTCTGCTGGGTCTCAGTGCGGCGCTGAGCTCTGTAAACATCGCGCTCCGCTGGGTCTCAGTGCGGTGCTGAGCTATGTAAACAGCGTGGCTCCGCTGGGTCTCAGTGCGGTGCTGAGCTCTGTAAACAGCGTGGCTCCGCTGGGTCTCAGTGCGGCGCTGAGCTCTGTAAACAGCGTGGCTCTGCTGGGTCTCAGTGCGGCGCTGAGCTCTGTAAACATCGCGCTCCACTGGGTCTCAGTGCGGCGCTGAGCTATGTAAACAGCGTGGCTCCGCTGGGTCTCAGTGCGGCGCTGAGCTCTGTAAACATCGCGCTCCGCTGGGTCTCAGTGCGGCGCTGAGCTCTGTAAACATCGCGCTCCACTGGGTCTCAGTGCGGCGCTGAGCTCTGTAAACAGCGTGGCTCTGCTGGGTCTCAGTGCGGCGCTGAGCTCTGTAAACATCGCGCTCCGCTGGGTCTCAGTGCGGCGCTGAGCTCTGTAAACATCGCGCTCCGCTGGGTGTCAGTGTGGTGCTGAGCTCTGTAAACATCGCGCTCCACTGGGTCTCAGTGCGGCGCTGAGCTATGTAAACAGTGTGGCTCTGCTGGGTCTCAGTGCGGCGCTGAGCTCTGTAAACATCGCGCTCCGCTGGGTCTCAGTGTGGTGCTGAGCTCTGTAAACATCGCGCTCCACTGGGTCTCAGTGCGGCGCTGAGCTCTGTAAACAGCGTGGCTCCGCTGGGTCTCAGTGCGGTGCTGAGCTCTGTAAACAGCGTGGCTCCGCTGGGTCTCAGTGCGGCACTGAGCTCTGTAAACAGTGCGGCTCTGCTGGGTCTCAGTGCGGCGCTGAGCTCTGTAAACAGCGTGGCTCCGCTGGGTCTCAGTGCGGCGCTGAGCTCTGTAAACATCTCGCTCCGCTGGGTCTCAGTGCGGCGCTGAGCTCTGTAAACATCGCGCTCCGCTGGGTCTCAGTGTGGTGCTGAGCTCTGTAAACATCGCGCTCCGCTGGGTCTCAGTGCGGCGCTGAGCTCTGTAAACAGCGTGGCTCCGCTGGGTCTCAGTGCGGTGCTGAGCTCTGTAAACAGCGTGGCTCCGCTGGGTCTCAGTGCGGCACTGAGCTCTGTAAACAGCGTGGCTCCGCTGGGTCTCAGTGCGGCACTGAGCTCTGTAAACAGCGTGGCTCCGCTGGGTCTCAGTGCGGCACTGAGCTCTGTAAACATCGCGCTCCGCTGGGTCTCAGTGCGGCGCTGAGCTCTGTAAACAGCGTGGCTCCGCTGGGTCTCAGTGCGGTGCTGAGCTCTGTAAACAGCGTGGCTCCGCTGGGTCTCAGTGCGGCACTGAGCTCTGTAAACATCGCGCTCCGCTGGGTCTCAGTGCGGCGCTGAGCTCTGTAAACAGCGTGGCTCCGCTGGGTCTCAGTGCGGCGCTGAGCTATGTAAACAGCGTGGCTCTGCTGGGTCTCAGTGCGGCGCTGAGCTCTGTAAACATCGCGCTCCATTGGGTCTCAGTGTGGTGCTGAGCTCTGTAAACATCGCACTCCACTGGGTCTCAGTGCGGCGCTGAGCTATGTAAACAGCGTGGCTCTGCTGGGTCTCAGTGCGGCGCTGAGCTCTGTAAACATCGCGCTCCGCTGGGTCTCAGTGTGGTGCTGAGCTCTGTAAACATCGCGCTCCACTGGGTCTCAGTGCGGCGCTGAGCTCTGTAAACAGCGTGGCTCCGCTGGGTCTCAGTGCGGCACTGAGCTCTGTAAACAGTGCGGCTCTGCTGGGTCTCAGTGCGGCGCTGAGCTCTGTAAACAGCGTGGCTCCGCTGGGTCTCAGTGCGGCGCTGAGCTCTGTAAACATCGCGCTCCGCTGGGTCTCAGTGCGGCGCTGAGCTCTGTAAACATCGCGCTCCGCTGGGTCTCAGTGTGGTGCTGAGCTCTGTAAACATCGCGCTCCGCTGGGTCTCAGTGCGGCGCTGAGCTCTGTAAACAGCGTGGCTCCGCTGGGTCTCAGTGCGGTGCTGAGCTCTGTAAACAGCGTGGCTCCGCTGGGTCTCAGTGCGGCACTGAGCTCTGTAAACATCGCGCTCCGCTGGGTCTCAGTGCGGCGCTGAGCTCTGTAAACAGCGTGGCTCCGCTGGGTCTCAGTGCGGCGCTGAGCTATGTAAACAGCGTGGCTCCGCTGGGTCTCAGTGCGGCGCTGAGCTCTGTAAACATCGCGCTCCGCTGGGTCTCAGTGTGGTGCTGAGCTCTGTAAACATTGCGCTCCACTGGGTCTCAGTGCGGCGCTGAGCTCTGTAAACAGCGTGGCTCCGCTGGGTCTCAGTGCGGTGCTGAGCTCTGTAAACAGCGTGGCTCCGCTGGGTCTCAGTGCGGCACTGAGCTCTGTAAACAGTGCGGCTCTGCTGGGTCTCAGTGCGGCGCTGAGCTCTGTAAACAGCGTGGCTCCGCTGGTTCTCAGTGCGGCGCTGAGCTCTGTAAACATCGCGCTCCGCTGGGTCTCAGTGTGGTGCTGAGCTCTGTAAACATCGCGCTCCGCTGGGTCTCAGTGCGGTGCTGAGCTCTGTAAACAGCGTGGCTCCGCTGGGTCTCAGTGCGGCGCTGAGCTCTGTAAACATCGCGCTCCACTGGGTCTCAGTGCGGCGCTGAGCTCTGTAAACAGCGTGGCTCCGCTGGGTCTCAGTGCGGCGCTGAGCTCTGTAAACATCGCGCTCCGCTGGGTCTCAGTGCGGCGCTGAGCTCTGTAAACAGCGTGGCTCCGCTGGGTCTCAGTGCGGCGCTGAGCTCTGTAAACAGCGTGGCTCTGCTGGGTCTCAGTGCGGCGCTGAGCTCTGTAAACATCGCGCTCCGCTGGGTCTCAGTGCGGCGCTGAGCTCTGTAAACATCGCGCTCCGCTGGGTCTCAGTGTGGTGCTGAGCTCTGTAAACATCGCGCTCCACTGGGTCTCAGTGCGGCGCTGAGCTCTGTAAACAGCATGGCTGCGCTGGGTCTCAGTGCGGCGCTGAGCTCTGTAAACATCGCGCTCCGCTGGGTCTCAGTGTGGTGCTGAGCTCTGTAAACATCGCGCTCCACTGGGTCTCAGTGCGGCGCTGAGCTCTGTAAACAGCGTGGCTCCGCTGGGTCTCAGTGCGGCGCTGAGCTCTGTAAACAGCGTGGCTCCGCTGGGTCTCAGTGCGGCACTGAGCTCTGTAAACAGTGCGGCTCTGCTGGGTCTCAGTGCGGCGCTGAGCTCTGTAAACAGCGTGGCTCCGCTGGGTCTCAGTGCGGCGCTGAGCTCTGTAAACATCGCGCTCCACTGGGTCTCAGTGCGGCGCTGAGCTCTGTAAACATCGCGCTCCACTGGGTCTCAGTGCGGCGCTGAGCTCTGTAAACATCGCGCTCCACTGGGTCTCAGTGCGGCGCTGAGCTCTGTAAACATCGCGCTCCACTGGGTCTCAGTGCGGCGCTGAGCTCTGTAAACAGCGTGGCTCCGCTGGGTCTCAGTGTGGCGCTGAGCTCTGTAAACATCGCGCTCTGCTGGGTCTCAGTGCGGCGCTGAGCTATGTAAACAGCGTGGCTCCGCTGGGTCTCAGTGCGGTGCTGAGCTCTGTAAACAGCGTGGCTCCGCTGGGTCTCAGTGCGGTGCTGAGCTCTGTAAACATCGCGCTCCATTGGGTCTCAGTGCGGCGCTGAGCTCTGTAAACATCGCGCTCCACTGGGTCTCAGTGCGGCGCTGAGCTCTGTAAACATCGCGCTCTGCTGGGTCTCAGTACACACAAGCTCCATGCTTTTCCCATGGTTCTGTTACGCATTTATAGCTTACCCTAGTCTGCAATGTTTTTTTAAAACACTTTTCTAAACTGAATGATACAGATTGAAACACAACACACACACACAGCTTGTGAGGACCTGAGAAGAGGCTGACAAGCCTGTAGAGGAAGTTCTTCAACACTTGGTGTTCACTGTGGTACAGTGTTTACTTTCTGTCTGTGTTGTGTGGGGCTGCATATGACTCTGCAACAGTTACAGATCTGCATATTTCTATTTCTATATATAACGCAGCATATATCTCTATTAATATGCAGCAGGCCCTGATATTGATGTGATCGATATGTTATATATAATTTTATAAATATATATATATATATATATATATATTTACATACACAGCAGACCCTGCTATTGATGTGATACAGCCAACTGAAATGTCTTCGTATGAGATATTTTGAATCAGATGGAAACATCACACTAGAATGAGCTGTGCTGTTCGTATTTAAGTATATATAGTACACTCGAGTGTGCTGTGTGAGATACAAGCTGATTGTCACCTTCACTCAGAGTCAGAGTGGTCAGTAAGTCCTCTCGAGGCAGAGCCGCGCTGACCGCTCAGTGGTGGAGAGTGGAAATCAGCATGCATCGCACAGCACCCTGTAGCAGTGACTCCAATCCCTCTTCACAACTGTTAAGACTCTTTTGCAACGATGATCAAGACTTTTTCACAGGAAGTGAGGAAATGGGTGGTTTTTTTAACTGTGGTTTTCCACACAAGAGCATCGCTGAAGCTAATCCTGCATTTCTAATATAAACAGAAAGGATGCTTCATATAATAAGAGCAAACAGCATGCGGAGAACAAGATTCCTCTGGTCCTCACTTATCACCCGACCAACAGAGAAATACACAACATCGTGCCAAGAAACTTTACCATTATACAGCAAGACCCGTCTACAGCAAGACTCCCCACTGATATCAAATAGAAGAGACAAGAATCGAAGAGAATCTGTGGTGGGAATGCCTCCCATGGTGGGACAATGTCTGACTGTTTATTTAGTAGGCTAAAAGCTCTCATATGTTAAAATGATGGCTGTATAAAATGTAAACATGTAAAATTCTAGCTTTATGACATCATTGAACAAGGGCTCGTACACAGCTTTCATTTGATACCATATTATTATTATAGGTAATATTAACCCAGGTCTAGTGTTTGGTGGTTACCATGGAACCCGGCTTGTAAATACTGAAACACATGGGCAGCAGTGTGGAGTAGTGGTTAGGGCTCTGGACTCTTGACCGGAGGGTCGTGGGTTCAATCCCAGGAGGGGGACACTGCTGCTGTACCCTTGAGCAAGGTACTTTACCTAGATTGCTCCAGTAAAAACCCAACTGTATAAATGGGTAATTGTATGTCAAAATAATGTGGTATCTTGTAACAATTGTAAGTCGCCCTCGATAAGGGCATCTGCTAAGAAATAAATAATAATAATTTCAATTGTATACAACCTTCTTTTTCCTACATTAGAGACTTTAAGCTACTTAGAAGCACGCTGTGGTTTGTTCTGCAGAGGGGAGGAGGATCTCCAGAGTTAAAGACCTTTTGAGATTTTGTCCCTCTTGGATTAGTGATAGAGAGGGAATGTACAGTTAGAGAGGCTTGC
>NC_081218.1:4704686-4779686 GCF_902713425.1 Acipenser ruthenus
AGGTGAGATTCATACAAGAACAGACCACAGTTTGAGTCAATGCACAAATGGGTACAGGCCTGTGCACAAGGCTGCCATCTGGTGGCACTCAGCAGTACTGCACATAATTCCAGCGCCAAACCACTAGGGGAAGATGCTGTCCAGATTTATTTTAGGGCCGTATGTTAGCAATATTTTCAGAATGTTATTTAGACTATTTATAATGGATGTAATAGTTCAATTAAAATGCCAGATAGAACCTCCCCAAGATTTCATATTGGTAGAGGGATTCGGCAGGGCTGCCCTATCTCTCCTTTCCTCTCTTTTTTGGTCACACTAACTTTGGCTCTTTATATTAATAAAAAATACATACCAAGGCATAGCTATACTGGGAAAAGAATTGACGATATGTCAGTTTTGGGAGACAAAGGGGAAGGTGTAAAGGCTATTAAGAGTATAAAGATGTTTTTTTTCTGTATCTGGATTGACTTTAAATATTTAAAAAATGTGAGTTATTTGCTTTAAAAAATTGCGAGTTGAGGGAAATATGTGATATTCCAATAAAAAATGTAATTACAGATCTTGGGATTAAGATTGGTAAAGAGCAAAAATAAAGAAGTAGATCAAACTTTAGTCCCACTATAGAAAAAAACTCAAAGAAAATGTAGGATTATCCACATCAGTTTATATATCTCTATCTGGACGTGTTGTGCTATCAAAGACAGAAGGATTATCCACATCAGTTTATATATCTCTATCTGGACGTGTTGTGCTATCAAAGACAGAAGGATTATCCACATCAGTTTATATATCTCTATCTGGACGTGTTGTGCTATCAAAGACAGAAGGATTATCCACATCAGTTTATATATCTCTATGGACGTGTTGTACTATCAAAGACAGAAGGATTATCCACATCAGTTTATGCATCACTTTCATTAGATGTATCTCAACATGTAATAAAGGAGCTTGATAAAGTTTGATATCATTTCATTTGGAAAAACAAACGTCATTATTTACTTTGTAACACACAAGAACAAGGCGGTCTTAATAAAATATTATTTTTAAGGTAAGTTGGATAAAGAACTATATTAAAAATAAGGATAGTAATTGGAATATTTTCCCTAACTATGTCTTTCAGGGGTTGGTGGTTTTGAATTCTTCCTGAGATGTAACTTTGATGTGAATACAATCCCTATTGAACTGGCTGATTTTCATAAGCAGGTACTATTAGCTTGGACTTTAATATATAAGCATAATTTTTCCCCACATAGACACATAATTTGGAATAATAAGGATATAAGATATAAAAATAAAACTCTTTTTTTTCAAAATTGGTATGATGATAATATTTTGTTTGTGAGTCAATTAAGGAAGATGGACAACTGTTTAATTATTCTGAGTTTTTGACACTGTTTAAAATTCCAATTACTACTAAAGAGTTTGCAATAGTGTTTGATACAATTCCCAGAGGGGCTCTGGTACTTCTAAGAAGCTACAAAAGAGGGTGTAGTGTAGAATTGATGCAGACCATGTCTGTAGGTGGTATAAATATATTAAATAATAAGTGAAACAATAAACACACTAGGAATTTATGTAATAATTGTAAGATTCCTTCCACAAGATTTTACTGGAGTGCATTATTTGAGCATATAAATTGGAGGAAAGTTTGAAAAGTCTTGTCTCATCAACCAAGTTAAAGAGGTATCTTATAAGATTGTTCATGGATTTATCCTGTAAACATGTGCTGGCTAGATAAACCTGAAGTTCATTACAATTGTGTGTTTTGTAATATGGAAACAGAAACTATATTTCATTTATTTTATCAATGTATTTATGCAAAGTGATTTTGGAGTGATATGCAGCATTATATTATGAGAACACTAAGGGAAACTGTACAGTTTGGTGGTGACGAGATATTATTTTATTTTAAAAAATATATATTTGGAACTGAATGTGGTATATATGATTGATCTTAATATTTGGGAGGTATCATATTCATAAAGTGAAATGGTCAGGCCATAAACCAAATTTTAATCTGTTTAAAATAGAGATGGACGATTATAGCAGCACCATCAGGACCATTGAAAATGGAAAAGCAAAACATCTGCTGTTTGTGATTTATTCAATTTATTCAAAGAGTGAGCATGCAATACCCCAGCAATGTATTAAGCTGATGTCATTCCTTTAGAGATGTTATGAAAGAAATCCTCTTGTTGTATATTCTTGTTATAGTTTTATGTTTACGCAATAATAATAATAATAATAATAATAATAATAATAATAATAATAATAATAATATAGTGGAGAAATATTTGCAGATCTCATGTATAATCAAGGAGTTCCTTTTTCAGCACAACAAAAATGTGAAGTGACTGGCTGGTTAAAAGACGAAGCAGTACACATTTCAAACCACAACAGGGTCTACAGAAACAGATTATATCTGTTCATTTAGTTTTTTAGTTTTTATTTAATTACTTCTAATAAATTTATAAATGTGCTCAGAAATCACTTTGCACTTTTCCCACATGCATTTCCATGGTTTTAATATGCATTACCATACCTCCATGTGCTTTATTACACTGTGCTGTGCTTTTACTGTGGGGAACTGTTTTAAGGGTTAGTTGACCATAGTTTGTTTTTTAATATTACCAGACCTCCATGTGCATTACCATGCTTTCACTTCAATTCTTGTTGTGACTTTGCATTTTGTTATTGTTACAGAAATTACTGTACTGCATTTACAGTTGGGTCACTTCTAAACCACTTTCTGAATTCCGAAAAACCCTGCTTTCAGGTTGTTTCTGCTGAAATAGTTACTGCTCTGTGTGTGTGTGTGTGTGTCACTGTGTGCGCCTCAGTGTGTGTGTGTGTGTGTGTGTGTGCCAGTGTGTGTCTGTGTGTGTGTGTCTGTGTGTGTGTCTCAGTGTGTGTGTGTGTCAGTGTGTGTGTGTCTGTGTCACTGTGTGTCTGTGTGTGTCTGTGTCACTATGTGCGTGCCTCAGTGTGTGTGTGTGTGTGTGTCTGTGTCTGTGTCACTGTGTGTGTCTCAGTGTGTGTGCGTGTGTCAGTGTGTGTCTGTGTGTCTCAGTGTGTTTGTGTGTGTGTGTGTGTCTGTGTGTCTCAGTGTGTGTGTGTGTCTGTGTGTGTCTGTGTGTGACTGTGTCTCAGTGTGTGTGTGTGTGTTTATGTGTCTGTCTGTCTGTCTGTCTGTGTGTCCCCGTGCCTGTATGTGTGTGTGTTTGTGCGTCTGTGTGTTTGTGCATCTGTGTGTATGTGTGTAGCTATGTGTCAGTGTGTGTGTGTGTGTGTGTATGTGTAGCTGTGTGTGTAGCTGTGTGTGTGTGTATGTATGTGTAGCTGTGTGTGTAGCTGTGTGTTAGTGTGTGTGTGTGTCAGTATGTTTCAGTTTCTGAGTCAAGCTGCTGTTGTTGTGCATCTCTACAGGTAGAGGGCAGTGTGACTCAACTATTGCGGTTTCTGCTAAGATCCTTAATTACATTTCCAGTGTTACTGCCTTATTGCCTTACTGCCTTACTGCATTGTCATTGTTACTCTCAGATAAAGGGTCTGTAAGATGGGAATTTCACCAAGTGGCGTCCAAAAATGAGATATTTACTTTGGAAGCTGTTTCACTTTTACACCCATGAGCTTCACAGCAGATGTGAACTACCACCCCCTGGAGGACAAAGGCCAGCCCTGTAGGTGTCTGCTTCAGCCCTATCAGTAGGGCCGTGGTAGTGTGATAAGGTGACTCAATCCCTTTGTCTCACTAACCTAGGACCAAGCCAATATTCCCTGTGGAATTCCCAGTGAAGGCCAGCGACTTGGTACAGCCAGGAACCAGGGGAGACCCTCTGGGACCCCTGCGCTCCCCTGACTCTGTGACTCACCCTGCACGCCATGCAACACTGCCTCTACCAGGGGAGACCCTTAGGATCTTAAAATTCTCTTTTACCTTCTCTGACAGCGCTGCTGAGACAGATGTAATCACACAGAACAAGAATCAAAGCTGCTATTATTTCCCAACACAAACTAAATGAAGCAGGTCTTCAGGCTTAGAGAATGATGCAGCTTCAGTAACAGAGATCTCTCCTAGCCACCCAGAATCAGTCCCAGTACTGCCTATATCCTGGAGCAATCTTTTCATCGGTCAACCTCACCCCCCAGGGCTGTCTCTCAGTGTGCGTGTGTCGGGTTTCAGAGTGATCGATGCTCCTCTCAGCTGTGTGGTGGTGTGAGTGACAGAGCGGGGCTCACATTGCTGTGTGGATATCGACGTGCTGCCGATCCCTATCTCTGCACTGTGCTTATCATCCCTGCTCCTGAATTAATCATCCTGCTTCCTGACACTGCCAGCTGCACACGGTCACCTTTTCACAAACACACACTGCGTTCCTCTCTCTTTTTAGACATTAAAAACAAACGTTACCCACGTTTTTCTACCCAAGTCAAGCAGACCAGCGTTTGGGCTCTAGTGCCTTCATCAGCGTTACTGAAACTAAACTGAGTCAAGCAGACCAGCGTTTGGGCTCCAGTGCCTTCATCAGCATTACTGAAACTAAACTGAGTCAAGCAGACCAGCGTTTGGGCTCCAGTGCCTTCATCAGCATTACTGAAACTAAACGGAGTCAAGCAGACCAGCGTTTGGGGCCCAACAGCACATCACGTAGCCTATAGTATTCTCTGAAAACCAGAGAGAACTTCCGCTCTAGCAATCAGCAAGAGAGCCGAGGGCGTTTGGGAAGTGCATTATAAATATCATATACTGAAATTGAAGAAGGGAACTATGAAAAAGACCTAGGAGTTTATGTTGACTCAGAAATGTCTTCATCTAGACAATGTGGGGAAGATATAAAAAAAGGCCAACAAGATGCTCGGATATATTGTGAGAAGTGTTGAATTTAAATCAAGGGAAGTAATGTTAAAACTTTACAATGCATTAGTAAGACCTCACCTAGAATATTGTGTTCAGTTCTGGTCACCTCGTTACAAAAAGGATATTGCTGCTCTATAAAGAGTGCAAAGAAGAGCGACCAGAATTATCCCGGGTTTAAAAGGCATGTCGTATGCAGACAGGCTAAAATAATTGAATCTATTCAGTCTTGAACAAAGACTACGCGGCGATCTGATTCAAGCATTCAAAATCCTAAAAGGTATAGACAATGTCAACCCGGGGGACTCTTTTGACCTGAAAAAAGAAACAAGGACCAGGGGTCACAAATGGAGATTAGATAAAGGGGCATTCAGAGCAGAAAATAGGAGGCACTTTTTTACACAGAGAATTGTGAGGGTCTGGAACCAACTCCCCAGTAATGTTGTTGAAGCTGACACCCTGGGATCCTTCAAGAAGCTGCTTGATGAGATTCTGGGATCAATAAGCTACTAACAACCAAACGAGCAAGATGGGCTGAATGGCCTCCTCTCGTTTGTAAACTTTCTTATGTTCTTATGTTCTTATGAAACCGAACCAGCAAGTGAGTTTGAATTCACGTTAAAAGCAACTCCCTTTAATTTGTCTGGTGTAAAAGGAGCCGAAGTGAACTAGGTGTGAAAGTACTCTTAGTAACAAATTATAAGTCAGTAAATCTAAAAAAATAAATACATAAATAAATAAATACATTTTAAAAAATCTGATATTAAGGCACTTAATCTGTTTATCCTGTTGTGGTTGAAACGTTTCGGATGCTTTGTCATTGACGCTTTGAGTGTGAGATCTACACTCTCCTCGACATTGTAAGTGTGGCTGCTGGGTTCCAATGGGGTGTGGTTTATAATACCAGTCTGCTCAGACTCACGGGATAATAATAACCTTTAGGAGCAGGCTTGTGGTAACACTTCTTTGAGTGCTGGAGCAGACTCGGCATGCCGTCACTGCACTCCTCTCGAGGAGGGGTAGCAAGGCAATGCTTCTCCAGTTTGGGTTTGCAAACGCGGCTTGGTGAGGAACCGTACAGACCCCACCTGGCCGGGAAACGGGAACCAGAGTCAGCGACAGACACACACCAGAGCCTCACTTTTATGCCACTTCTGTTTTTGTATTACTTGTTCCAAAAACACGGTTTCGTTTTTTTAAAAGCATTGAAAGTATGTGAGAGTCTTTTTTCATTTTTGTGTTTGTGTGTTTCTGTCTTCAGGGCGTGTTGTAACCTATGGTGTAATATTATGGGATGGAAATTGTTGAAAAGTACATGCTGCTTCTATTTACGCATTACCAAGACAAAAAAAACAAAAACAAAAAAAACACTGCCAAGTGTAGTACACACTTGTGGTTGATGTAAAATGCCTTACTGGTCAACATTGAACCAGGCGTATGAAAGTTCAAAACGAAATTAGCTGAAGAATGTCATTACCAGGTTTCATCAAGTTCTCTTCATATGCTTGCATGACCACACTACAACATGGTGTCTCGTGCGCTAGCATTGCCTGCTGTGTGCTGGGCAGAGCCTGGCTAGCGGGACCACACTATATAGCACTAATATAAAACCCTGTATAGAACTACAGCAGCTACCCAACATGGTGTCTATATAATCCTGTTGCGCTGGCCTTGCCTGCTGTGTGCTGTATCTGTGTGTGACAGTGCTGTGCACTCTGCTAGATATATAGTGTATTATATCTGTGACAGTGCTGTGCACCCTGCTAGACCTACAGTGTATTATGTCTGTGTGTGACAGTGCTGTGCACTCTGCTAGATCTACACTATATTATATCTATGTGTGACAGTGCTGTGCACCCTGCTAGTGCTGTGCACTCTGCTAGATCTACAGTGTATTATATCTGTGTGTGACAGTGCTGTGCACCCTGCTAGATCTACAGTGTATTATATCTGTGTGTGACAGTGCTGTGCACCCTGCTAGATCTACAGTGTATTATATCTGTGACAGTGCTGTGCACCCTGCTAGACCTACAGTGTATTATATCTGTGTGTGACAGTGCTGTGCACCCTGCTAGATCTAGTGTATTATATCTGTGTGTGACAGTGCTGTGCGCCCTGCTAGATCTACAGTGTATTATATCTGTGTGTGACAGTGCTGTGCACCCTGCTAGATCTACAGTGTATTATATCTGTGTGTGACAGTGCTGTGCACCCTGCTAGATCTAGTGTATTATATCTGTGTGTGACAGTGCTGTGCGCCCTGCTAGATCTACAGTGTATTATATCTGTGTGTGACAGTGCTGTGCACTCTGCTAGATCTACAGTGTATTATATCTGTGACAGTGCTGTGCACCCTGCTAGATCTACAGTGTATTATATCTGTGTGACAGTGCTGTGCACCCTGCTAGATCTAGTGTATTATATCTGTGTGTGTGTGACAGTCTGGCTCGCAGTGGTGAGGGTGATGACATCACGGACCAGGAAGTAACTGAATCACAAACAGTGGATGGGCGGGTGAAGCTGAGTGCAGTAGCACTCAGCGTCTTTATTAACAAACAAAATATTTAAACAAAATACAAACAAAAGGGCACGAGGGCCAAACGAATAAATAAACAAACAAGTAAGTGCCGTGCTGGATTATCCAGCACGTATTAGCAATTGTTTTTTAAATATTATTCCTTCTCTCCGCTCCCCGTACTCTCTACTCCAACACCCCAACATCAAGTGCAGAGAGCTGCAGGTTTATATACTCTGGCCGAGGGATTAACTAGTTGGTAATTATCTTATTATCCCCCGGCCAGAGTCTGCACGCGTTTGGTAAGGATGCATGACTGTCAGCTATTTAAGTAATCAGTAGCTGATCAGCCATGCATCCTCACGGGGTTTTTAAATAATAATAAAAGACGCGGCGCTTTTACCCGCGCCGCAAACAAAAATACAAATAATAATAAATAGGGGCGGGACACTCCGCCACACATGCCCCCCCTTGTGCGCAGCACACATGGCCCCAACGGCCACCTCCCCCCTCAGTCTTAAAGTCCCGGAAGAGGGGGAAGCAAGTTACTTCTGGGGGGTGGCCATGGTGGAATCTCTGGCACCCCCCCATTCTTCGTGGCCGGCAGCTCCCTCTTCCGGGGCTCCCGCCACACTCTATCCTGCCGCGAAAGTGCGGCTGGGGGAGCTGGTCTCCTGACCTCTCCCCCCTTCTTCATGGCCGGCAGTTCCCCTCCGTGGGGCTCCGACCACATGATCTCCAGCCGCGAAAGTGCGGCTGGGGGAGCTGGTCTCCTGACCTCCCCCCCTTTCTTCATTTCTGGCAGCTCCCTTTCATGGAGCTCCGGCCATCGTGTAGCGACCCCAGGCGAAGCAGGATCCCTGGCGACCCCAGGTGAAGCCGGACCCTCGACGACCCCAGGCGAAGCAGGATCCCTGGCGACCCCAGGCGACGGCAGCAGCAGCGGACCCTCGGAAGGCGACGGCAGCAGCAGCGGACCCTCGGAAGGCGACGGCAGCAGCAGCGGACCCTCGGAAGGCGACGGCAGCAGCAGCGGACCCTCGGAAGGCGACGGCAGCAGCAGCGGACCCTCGGAAGGCGACGGCAGCCGCAGCGGACCCTCGGAAGGCGACGGCAGCCGCAGCGGACCCTCGGAAGGCGACGGCAGCCGCAGCGGACCCTCGGAAGGCGACGGCAGCCGCAGCGGACCCTCGGAAGGCGAACTCGGGAGGGGAGCCCCTGGCCATGGAGGCGGCAGCGGGAGCTCCACTTCTCCCTCGTACCCTGTGTCCTGTGGAGAACAAAAGGCAGCCCCAGGCGATGCAGAACAGCCATCCCCAGGCAATGGCGATGGTGGGAGGGGAAAGCAGTCCTCCCACAGCGGCTGAGACGGAACCAGCAGGTATTTACCCTCTGCTGGTGGAGCTGGGAGTGGCAAGCAGTCCTCCCACGGCGGCTGAGGCGGAACCAGCAGGTATTCATCCTCTGCTGGTGGAGGTGGGAGGGGCAAGCAGTCCTCCCACGACGGTTGAGGCAGAACCAGCAGGCATTCACCCTCTGCTGGTGGAGGTGGGAGGGGCAAGCAGTCCTCCCACGACGGTGGATGTGGAACCAGCAGGCATTCACCCTCTGCTGGTGGAGGTGGCAGAGGCAGAGGCAGCTCTTGCTGCTCTGCTCCTGGTGATGGTGGAGACAGAAGCAGCTCCTGCTGCTCTGCTCCTGGTGCTGGTGGAGACAGAGGCAGCTCCTGCTGCTCTGCTCCTGGTGGTGGTGGAGGCAGAGGCGATGGGGCGGATGCTGGCCACTCAGAGGGAGGCTGTGGCGGTGCTGGCTCCCTCTGCTGTGGCGGCTGGGCTGGTGTGTGCCGTGCTCCCTTCAGCAGCATAAATAGAGGCTGCTGGGGAACACCAGCATCCTGCCCTTCTCCCCCCCAGAAAAATTCAGGGGGTTGAGCCTGTAACTCCTCCCCTTCTGGCTCTTGGGACTGCAGCTTGGGTCCTAAGGCGGTGGAAGCGCAGACTTCCACCTCTTGGGCTATGGACGCACCGACTCCCCCCTCTTTGGGCTGTGGACACACCGACTCCTCCCTCTTGGGCTGTGGACGCACCGACTCCCCCCTCTTGGGCGTAGGACGTTCGGGCTCCTCCCACTCGGGCGTAGGACGTTCGGGCTCCTCCCACTCGGGCGTAGGACGTTCGGGCTCCTCCCACTCGGGCGTAGGACGTTCGGGCTCCTCCCACTCGGGCGTAGGACGTTCGGGCTCCTCCCACTCGGGCGTAGGACGTTCGGGCTCCTCCCCAGGCTGTGGAGGCGAAACCAGCAGGCATTCTCCCTCTGCTGGTGGAGACGGTAGCGATGGCTCCTCTCCCTCTGATGCTGGAGACGGTAGCGATGGCTCCTCTCCCTCTGATGCTGGAGATGGCAGCGATGGCTCCTCTCCCTCTGATGCTGGAGACGGCAGCGATGGCTCCTCTCCCTCTGATGCTGGAGACGGTAGCGATGGCTCCTCTCCCTCTGATGCTGGAGACGGCAGCGATGGCTCCTCTCCCTCTGGCACTGGAGACGGCAGCGATGGCTCCTCTCCCTCTGGCGCTGGAGACGGCAGCGATGGCTCCTCTCCCTCTGGCGCTGGAGACGGCAGCGATGGCTCCTCTCCCTCTGATGCTGGAGACGGCAGCGATGGCTCCTCTCCCTCTGGCGCTGGAGACGGCAGCGATGGCTCCTCTCCCTCTGGCGCTGGAGACGGCAGCGATGGCTCCTCTCCCTCTGGCGCTGGAGACGGCAGCGATGGCTCCTCTCCCTCTGCTGGTGGAGACGGTAGCGATGGCTCCTCTCCCTTTTGTGCTGGAGATGGCAGCAGCAGGGTCTCTCCCATATCCGCAGCCAGGTAGTTGAACACCATGGCTGCGATGTCTGGGAGGGAAGCTGGGTGGTGTTGCTGTTCCCAGGCCTCCCAGCGCTCCCCATCTCTTGCCCACAGGAGGTTGATCACTGCAGGGAGGGCTTCCTCATAATCCCTCCCCGGCTCCACCAGCCAGTCCCAGACTCCCTCAGAGGAGAGTGCATTCGTCCTCTTTGGAGGATGCAGGTCCTCCCTCACTGGACGCTCTGGCTCCTCTTTCTCCTGCCATGGAGGGGGTTGGTCGGGTGCTATGTGACCCACCTCCCCAACAGCGAAGCACTACTCCTCACCTTTCAAGCAAGTGGGGCAGACGTCCAGCATGGTTGAGCTACAGTGGGACCTGCGACCGGCCCCACGCTGCTGTAGCTGCTGCTTCCTCCGTCCGCTTCTTCCCATATTTTTTTTTTTCTTTTTTTTTTTTTCCCCAAAAAACACACAAAAACACTTTGAAAAAAAAACGAACAAAAAAACGAGCTTTTCTTTCCTGGTCCGGCTATTGGAGGCGTTTGTTTTATCCCACTTCTGACACCATATGTGACAGTCTGGCTCGCAGTGGTGAGGGTGATGACGTCACGGACCAGGAAGTAACTGAATCACAAACAGTGGATGGGCGGGTGAAGCTGAGTGCAGTAGCACTCAGCGTCTTTATTAACAAACAAAATATTTAAACAAAATACAAACAAAAGGGCACGAGGGCCAAACGAATAAATAAACAAACAAGTAAGTGCCGTGCTGGATTATCCAGCACGTATTAGCAATTGTTTTTTAAATATTATTCCTTCTCTCCGCTCCCCGTACTCTCTACTCCAACACCCCAACATCAAGTGCAGAGAGCTGCAGGTTTATATACTCTGGCCGAGGGATTAACTAGTTGGTAATTATCTTATTATCCCCCGGCCAGAGTCTGCACGCGTTTGGTAAGGATGCATGACTGTCAGCTATTTAAGTAATCAGTAGCTGATCAGCCATGCATCCTCACGGGGTTTTTAAATAATAATAAAAGACGCGGCGCTTTTACCCGCGCCGCAAACAAAAATACAAATAATAATAAATAGGGGCGGGACACTCCGCCACAGTGTGACAGTGCTGTGCACCCTGCTAGACCTACAGTGTATTATATCTGTGTGTGACAGTGCTGTGCACCCTGCTAGATCTACAGTGTATTATATCTGTGTGTGACAGTGCTGTGCACCATGCTAGATCTACAGTGTATTATATCTGTGTGTGACAGTGCTGTGCACTCTGCTAGATCTACAGTGTATTATATCTGTGACAGTGCTGTGCACCCTGCTAGATCTACAGTGTATTATATCTGTGTGACAGTGCTGTGCACTCTGCTAGATCTACAGTGTATTATATCTGTGTGTGACAGTGCTGTGCACCCTGCTAGATCTACAGTGTATTATATCTGTGTGTGACAGTGCTGTGCACCCTGCTAGATCTAGTGTATTATATCTGTGACAGTGCTGTGCACCCTGCTAGACCTACAGTGTATTATATCTGTGTGTGACAGTGCTGTGCACTCTGCTAGATCTACACTATATTATATCTGTGTGTGACAGTGCTGTGCACCCTGCTAGTGCTGTGCACTCTGCTAGATCTACAGTGTATTAAATCTGTGTGACAGTGCTGTGCACCCTGCTAGATCTACAGTGTATTATATCTGTGTGTGACAGTGCTGTGCACCCTGCTAGATCTACAGTGTATTATATCTGTGTGTAACAGTGCTGTGCACTCTGCTAGATCTACACTATATTATATCTGTGTGTGACAGTGCTGTGCACCCTGCTAGATCTACAGTGTATTATATCTGTGACAGTGCTGTGCACCCTGCTAGACCTACAGTGTATTATATCTGTGTGACAGTGCTGTGCACCCTGCTAGATCTAGTGTATTATATCTGTGTGTGACAGTGCTGTGCGCCCTGCTAGATCTACAGTGTATTATATCTGTGTGTGACAGTGCTGTGCACCCTGCTAGATCTACAGTGTATTATATCTGTGTGTGACAGTGCTGTGCACTCTGCTAGATCTACAGTGTATTATATCTGTGACAGTGCTGTGCACCCTGCTAGATCTACAGTGTATTATATCTGTGTGACAGTGCTGTGCACTCTGCTAGATCTACAGTGTATTATATCTGTGTGTGACAGTGCTGTGCACCCTGCTAGATCTAGTGTATTATATCTGTGACAGTGCTGTGCACCCTGCTAGACCTACAGTGTATTATATCTGTGTGTGACAGTGCTGTGCACCCTGCTAGACCTACAGTGTATTATATCTGTGTGTGACAGTGCTGTGCACTCTGCTAGATCTACAGTGTATTATATCTGTGTGTGACAGTGCTGTGCACCCTGCTAGATCTAGTGTATTATATCTGTGTGTGACAGTGCTATGCACCCTGCTAGATCTACAGTGTATTATATCTGTGTGTGACAGTGCTGTGCACCATGCTAGATCTACAGTGTATTATATCTGTGTGTGACAGTGCTGTGCACTCTGCTAGATCTACTGTGTATTATATCTGTGACAGTGCTGTGCACCCTGCTAGATCTACAGTGTATTATATCTGTGTGACAGTGCTGTGCACTCTGCTAGATCTACAGTGTATTATATCTGTGTGTGACAGTGCTGTGCACCCTGCTAGATCTAGTGTATTATATCTGTGACAGTGCTGTGCACCCTGCTAGACCTACAGTGTATTATATCTGTGTGTGACAGTGCTGTGCACCCTGCTAGACCTACAGTGTATTATATCTGTGTGTGACAGTGCTGTGCACTCTGCTAGATCTACAGTGTATTATATCTGTGACAGTGCTGTGCACCCTGCTAGATCTACAGTGTATTATATCTGTGTGACAGTGCTGTGCACTCTGCTAGATCTACAGTGTATTATATCTGTGTGTGACAGTGCTGTGCACCCTGCTAGATCTAGTGTATTATATCTGTGACAGTGCTGTGCACCCTGCTAGACCTACAGTGTATTATATCTGTGTGTGACAGTGCTGTGCACCCTGCTAGACCTACAGTGTATTATATCTGTGTGTGACAGTGCTGTGCACTCTGCTAGATCTACAGTGTATTATATCTGTGTGTGACAGTGCTGTGCACCCTGCTAGATCTAGTGTATTATATCTGTGTGTGACAGTGCTATGCACCCTGCTAGATCTACAGTGTATTATATCTGTGTGTGACAGTGCTGTGCACCATGCTAGATCTACAGTGTATTATATCTGTGTGTGACAGTGCTGTGCACTCTGCTAGATCTACTGTGTATTATATCTGTGACAGTGCTGTGCACCCTGCTAGATCTACAGTGTATTATATCTGTGTGACAGTGCTGTGCACTCTGCTAGATCTACAGTGTATTATATCTGTGTGTGACAGTGCTGTGCACCCTGCTAGATCTAGTGTATTATATCTGTGACAGTGCTGTGCACCCTGCTAGACCTACAGTGTATTATATCTGTGTGTGACAGTGCTGTGCACCCTGCTAGACCTACAGTGTATTATATCTGTGTGTGACAGTGCTGTGCACCCTGCTAGATCTACAGTGTATTATATCTGTGACAGTACTGTGCACCCTGCTAGACCTACAGTGTATTATATCTGTGTGTGACAGTGCTGTGCACTCTGCTAGATCTACACTATATTATATCTATGTGTGACAGTGCTGTGCACCCTGCTAGTGCTGTGCACTCTGCTAGATCTACAGTGTATTATATCTGTGTGTGACAGTGCTGTGCACCCTGCTAGATCTAGTGTATTATATCTGTGACAGTGCTGTGCACCCTGCTAGACCTACATTGTATTATATCTGTGTGTGACAGTGCTGTGCACCCTGCTAGACCTACAGTGTATTATATCTGTGTGTGACAGTGCTGTGCACCCTGCTAGACCTACAGTGTATTATATCTGTGTGTGACAGTGCTGTGCACTCTGCTAGATCTACAGTGTATTATATCTGTGTGTGACAGTGCTGTGCACCCTGCTAGATCTAGTGTATTATATCTGTGTGTGACAGTGCTGTGCACCCTGCTAGACCTACAGTGTATTATATCTGTGTGTGACAGTGCTGTGCACCCTGCTAGATCTACAGTGTATTATATCTGTGTGTGACAGTGCTGTGCACCATGCTAGATCTACAGTGTATCATATCTGTGTGTGACAGTGCTGTGCACTCTGCTAGATCTACAGTGTATTATATCTGTGTGTGACAGTGCTGTGCACCCTGCTAGATCTAGTGTATTATATCTGTGTGACAGTGCTGTGCACTCTGCTAGATCTACAGTGTATTATATCTGTGTGTGACAGTGCTGTGCACCCTGCTAGATCTAGTGTATTATATCTGTGACAGTGCTGTGCACCCTGCTAGACCTACAGTGTATTATATCTGTGTGTGACAGTGCTGTGCACCCTGCTAGACCTACAGTGTATTATATCTGTGTGTGACAGTGCTGTGCACCCTGCTAGATCTACAGTGTATTATATCTGTGACAGTACTGTGCACCCTGCTAGACCTACAGTGTATTATATCTGTGTGTGACAGTGCTGTGCACTCTGCTAGATCTACACTATATTATATCTGTGTGTGACAGTGCTGTGCACCCTGCTAGTGCTGTGCACTCTGCTAGATCTACAGTGTATTAAATCTGTGTGACAGTGCTGTGCACCCTGCTAGATCTACAGTGTATTATATCTGTGTGTAACAGTGCTGTGCACTCTGCTAGATCTACACTATATTATATCTGTGTGTGACAGTGCTGGGCACCCTGCTAGATCTAGTGTATTATATCTGTGACAGTGCTGTGTACTCTGCTAGATCTACAGTGTATTATATCTGTGTGTGACAGTGCTGTGCACTCTGCTAGATCTACACTATATTATATCTGTGTGTGACAGGGCTGTGCACCCTGCTAGATCTACAGTTTATTATATCTGTGACAGTACTGTGCACCCTGCTAGACCTACAGTGTATTATATCTGTGTGTGACAGTGCTGTGCACCCTGCTAGATCTACAGTGTATTATATCTGTGACAGTGCTGTGCACCCTGCTAGACCTACAGTGTATTATATCTGTGTGTGACAGTGCTGTGCACTCTGCTAGATCTACAGTGTATTATATCTGTGTGTAACAGTGCTGTGCACTCTGCTAGATCTACACTATATTATATCTGTGTGTGACAGTGCTGGGCACCCTGCTAGATCTAGTGTATTATATCTGTGACAGTGCTGTGTACTCTGCTAGATCTACAGTGTATTATATCTGTGTGTGACAGTGCTGTACACCCTGCTAGATCTACAGTGTATTATATCAGTGTGACAGTGCTGTGCACCCTGCTAGATCTACAGTGTATTATATCTGTGACAGTACTGTGCACCCTGCTAGACCTACAGTGTATTATATCTGTGTGTGACAGTGCTGTGCACTCTGCTAGATCTACACTATATTATATCTGTGTGTGACAGTGCTGTGCACCCTGCTAGTGCTGTGCACTCTGCTAGATCTACAGTGTATTAAATCTGTGTGACAGTGCTGTGCACCCTGCTAGATCTACAGTGTATTATATCTGTGTGTGACAGTGCTGTGCACCCTGCTAGATCTACAGTGTATTATATCTGTGTGTGACAGTGCTGTGCACTCTGCTAGATCTACACTATATTATATCTGTGTGTGACAGTGCTGTGCACCCTGCTAGATCTACAGTGTATTATATCTGTGACAGTACTGTGCACCCTGCTAGACCTACAGTGTATTATATCTGTGTGTGACAGTGCTGTGCACCCTGCTAGATCTACAGTGTATTATATCTGTGACAGTGCTGTGCACTCTGCTATATCTACAGTGTATTATATCTGTGTGTGACAGTGCTGTGCACCCTGCTAGATCTACAGTGTATTATATCTGTGTGTGACAGTGCTGTACACCCTGCTAGATCTACAGTGTATTATATCTGTGTGACAGTGCTGTGCACTCTGCTAGACCTACAGTGTATTATATCTGTGTGTGACAGTGCTGTGCACCCTGCTAGATCTACAGTGTATTATATCAGTGTGACAGTGCTGTGCACCCTGCTAGATCTACAGTGTATTATATCTGTGACAGTGCTGTGCACCCTGCTAGATCTACAGTGTATTATATCTGTGTGTGACAGTGATGTGCACCCTGCTAGATCTAGTGTATTATATCTGTGTGTGACAGTGCTGTGCACCCTGCTAGATCTACAGTGTATTATATCTGTGACAGTACTGTGCACCCTGCTAGACCTACAGTGTATTATATCTGTGTGTGACAGTGCTGTGCACTCTGCTAGATCTACACTATATTATATCTATGTGTGACAGTGCTGTGCACCCTGCTAGTGCTGTGCACTCTGCTAGATCTACAGTGTATTATATCTGTGTGTGACAGTGCTGTGCACTCTGCTAGATCTACAGTGTATTATATCTGTGTGTGACAGTGCTGTGCACTCTGCTAGATCTAGTGTATTATATCTGTGTGTGACAGTGATGTGCACCCTGCTAGATCTACAGTGTATTATATCTGTGTGTGACAGTGCTGTGCACTCTGCTAGATCTACAGTTTATTATATCTGTGTGTGACAGTGATGTGCACCCTGCTAGATATACAGTGTATTATATCTGTGTGTGACAGTGCTGTGCACTCTGCTAGATCTACAGTTTATTATATCTGTGTGTGACAGTGATGTGCACCCTGCTAGATCTACAGTGTATTATATCTGTGTGTGACAGTGCTGTGCACCCTGCTAGATCTACAGTGTATTATATCTGTGTGTGACAGTGCTGTGCACTCTGCTAGATCTACAGTGTATTATATCTGTGTGTGACAGTGCTGTGCACCCTGCTAGATCTACAGTGTATTATATCTGTGTGTGACAGTGCTGTGCACTCTGCTAGATCTACAGTGTATTATATCTGTGTGTGACAGTGCTGTGCACCCTGCTAGATCTAGTGTATTATATCTGTGTGTGACAGTGCTGTGCTTCCTGCTAGATCTACAGTGTATTATATCTGTGACAGTTCTGTGCACCCTGCTAGACCTACAGTGTATTATATATGTGTGTGACAGTGCTGTGCACTCTGCTAGACCTACAGTGTATTATATCTGTGACAGTTCTGTGCACCCTGCTAGACCTACAGTGTATTATATATGTGTGTGACAGTGCTGTGCACTCTGCTAGACCTACAGTGTATTATATCTGTGTGTGACAGTGCTGTGCACCCTGCTAGATCTACAGTGTATTATATCTGTGTGTGACAGTGCTGTGCACCCTGCTAGACCTACAGTGTATTATATCTGTGACAGTTCTGTGCACCCTGCTAGACCTACAGTGTATTATATATGTGTGTGACAGTGCTGTGCACTCTGCTAGACCTACAGTGTATTATATCTGTGTGTGACAGTGCTGTGCACCCTGCTAGACCTACAGTGTATTATATCTGTGTGTGATAGTGCTGTGCACCCTGCTAGATCTACAGTGTATTATATCTGTGTGTGACAGTGCTGTGCACCCTGCTAGATCTACAGTGTATTATATCTGTGTGTGACAGTGCTGTGCACCCTGCTAGATCTACAGTGTATTATATCTGTGTGTGACAGTGCTGTGCACCCTGCTAGATCTACAGTGTATTATATCTGTGTGTGACAGTGCTGTGCACCCTGCTAGACCTACAGTGTATTATATCTGTGACAGTTCTGTGCACCCTGCTAGACCTACAGTGTATTATATATGTGTGTGACAGTGCTGTGCACTCTGCTAGACCTACAGTGTATTATATCTGTGTGTGACAGTGCTGTGCACCCTGCTAGACCTACAGTGTATTATATCTGTGTGTGATAGTGCTGTGCACCCTGCTAGATCTACAGTGTATTATATCTGTGTGTGACAGTGCTGTGCACCCTGCTAGACCTACAGTGTATTATATCTGTGACAGTGCTGTGCACCCTGCTAGACCTACAGTGTATTCCGGTATTTCCAGGCTGTGTTTAATGAAGGCACGGAGGTGTGCTCACTGAGGGGTTTGTGTGTCGCTGTCTTGTCAACTCTGATGATGTATGGCTCACACCTTCATATCTACAAAATATCAACACGACCGTCCGACCCCGCAAACAGGACGGCATTGCCGGGGATTGTGGGATAGCGGTGATTGGATCTCTTGTGAGAGAGTGTCTGTCTGGAGAGTCTGGAGAAAGCACATGTACACACACTGAGACACACACGCTGAGACACACACACACACACTGAGATATACATGCTGAGACACACGCACACACACTGAGACACACACACACACACTGAGACACACACACTGAGACACACACACACACACTGAGACACACACACTGAGAAACACACTGAGACACGCACACACACTGAGACACACACACTGAGACACACTCACATTAAGACACACACACTGAGACACACACACACTTGTCACACACACACACTGAGATATACATGCTCACACACACACACACACTGAGACACACACACTGAGACACACGCAGACACACTGAGACACACACACTGAGACACACACACTGAGATACACACACACACTGAGACACACTCACATTGAGACACACACACACTGTGACACACACACTGAGACACACGCACACACACTGAGACACACACTGAGACACACACACACATGCAGATATACACGCTCACACTGAGACACACTCACATTGAGACACACACACTGAGACACACTCACACTGAGACACACACACACTGTGACACACACACTGAGACACGCACACACACTGAGACTCACACACACACACTGAGACACACTCACATTGAGACACACACACACAGCGATACACACACACACACTGAGACACACACTGAGACACACTCACATTGAGACACACACACTGAGACACACTCACATTGAGACACACACTGCGATACACACTCACACACTGAGACACACTCACATTGAGACACACACACACTGTGACACACACACTGAGACACACGCACACACACCGAGACACACGCACACACACAGATATACACGCTCACACTGAGACACACTCACATTGAGACACACACACTGAGACACACACACACTGAGACACACACTGACACACACACACACTGAGACACACGCCGATACACTAAGACACAGTGTGTGTGCTGGAGTTAAGGGGTAACATAGTAACATATTCTGAGTCACTCAGCAGCCAATTCCTTCAGCCCAGTGTAGTACCAGAGGCCATGTCTGTAACATGAAAAGGCATGTTTGCTGTATCGTGTGTTTCTTTCTAGACTGCACGTGTGAGACCTCTGCAGTGAATGGCTGCTGCCTTCTTAAAACAGCAGGTACAGTCAGCACTCCCTTGTACTCTCTCTAGCCTAAACGAATCAATCCCTGAGTCAGGTCGTCAACCACACACACACACACACACACACACACACACACACACACACACACACACACACACACACACACACACACACACACACACACACATACAGTACTGTGCAAAAGTTTTAGGCAGGTGTGATAAAATGCTGTAAAGTAAGAATGCTTTCAAAAATAGACATGTTAATAGATTATATTTATCAATTAACTAAATGCAAAGTGAGAGAACAGAAGAAAAATCTAATTCAAATCCATATTTGGTGTGACCACCCTTTGCCTTCAAAACAGCATCAATTCTTCTAGGTACACTTGCACAAAGTCAGGGATTTTGTAGGCATATAGTCAGGTGTATGATTAAACAATTATACCAAACAGGTGCTAATGATCATCAATTCAATATGTAGGTTGAAACACAATCATTTAACTGAAATAAAAACAGCTGTGTAGGAGGAATAAAACTGGGTGAGGAACAGCCAAACTCAGCTAACAAGGTGAGGTTGCTGAAGACAGTTTACTGTCAAAAGTCATACACCATGGCAAGACTGAGCACAGCAAGAAGACACAAGGTAGTTATACTGCATCAGCAAGGTCTCTCCCAGGCAGAAATTTCAAGGCAGACAGGGGTTTCCAGATGTGCTGTCCAAGCTCTTTTGAAGAAGCACAAAGAAACGGGCAACGTTGAGGACTGTAGACGCAGTGGTCGGCCAAGGAAACTTACTGCAGCAGATGAAAGACACATCATGCTTACTTCCCTTCGCAATCGGAAGATGTCCAGCAGTGCCATCAGCTCAGAATTGGCAGAAAACAGTGGGACCCTGGTACACCCATCTACTGTCCGGAGAAGTCTGGTCAGAAGTGGCCTTCATGGAAGACTTGCGGCCAAAAAGCCATACCTCCGACGTGGAAACAAGGCCAAGCGACTCAACTATGCACGAAAACACAGGAACTGGGGTGCAGAAAAATGGCAGCAGGTGCTCTGGACTGATGAGTCAAAATTTGAAATATTTGGCTGTAGCAGAAGGCAGTTTGTTCGCCGAAGGGCTGGAGAGCGGTACACGAATGAGTGTCTGCAGGCAACAGTGAAGCATGGTGGAGGTTCCTTGCAAGTTTGGGGCTGCATTTCTGCAAATGGAGTTGGAGATTTGGTCAGAATTAATGGTCTCCTCAATGCTGAGAAGTACAGGCAGATACTTCTCCATCATGCAATACCATCAGGGAGGCATCTGATTGGCCCCAAATTTATTCTGCAGCATGACAACGACCCCAAACATACAGCGAAAGTCATTAAGAACTATCTTCAGCGTAAAGAAGAACAAGGAGTCCTGGAAGAGCCCTGATCTCAACATCATCGAGTCTGTCTGGGATTACATGAAGAGAGAGAAGCAACTGAGGCTGCCTAAATCCACAGAAGAACTGTGGTTAGTTCTCCAAGATGTTTGGGCCAACCTACCTGCCGAGTTCCTTCAAAAATTGTGTGCAAGTGTACCTAGAAGAATTGATGCTGTTTTGAAGGCAAAGGGTGGTCACACCAAATATTGATTTGATGTAGATTTTTCTCCTGTTCACTCACTTTGCATTTTGTTAATTGATAAATATAAACTATTAACATGTCTATTTTTGAAAGCATTCTTACTTTACAGCATTTTTTCACACCTGCCTAAAACTTTTGCACAGTACTGTATATATATATATAGTAAAAACCTGGAATGGATGACACTGGCATGCACACTTATTTCCATCCGTGATACAGTTTATGAAATAAAAACTACACTGAAGAGGTAACATAGAGACACGTTAAAATAAACGTGCCCGTGTCAAACGCTTCAATGAGAAAGACTTCTAGCCGAAGGGTTAGTCTTTGAAGTCACTACGGGTTTTGTAATTCAGTATTTTTAATGTAGCACTATTGAATGTTTTATAGTTGTGGATGATGTACCTCAGGTAGGTGTCATATTTAGTATTTTATGTTTTACGAGTTCCTTCCCGTCCCCCCGGGCCGGTCCGTGACCTGCAGCGGGACGCGGAGACGCGCACATTTCCGATATGAATCACTCCAGTGTGACAAGCCCACTGTACAGCAGGCGCTGGAAGGGTCAAACCACACCGCTGCAGCTCGCCGCGGCCCCGCCGGCAGCAGAGTCTCTCTCACGGTGTGGCTTTTCATTTGTTTCCGCTCAGTACTGACACTCGATCCAGCGGCTGTGCCCGGGCTCGGTTCTGAGTCTCTCCGTGGAGCTCATTCGTGTCGCGGCATGGCCCGCCCGACAGGTGTGTGAGTGTGGAAGTGCTCAGAAAATGAGTCATGGGGACGGGGAGGTCATGGCAAATGTGTTGGCTATTGGGGTGCGATTTTTTTTAAATATAATTTACCATTATCGTTGTCCTCAAAGAATAAAGTTATTTCATTCATATGTTTACAAAAAACACGAATAACGTCATTCTACCAATAGAGTGTCTTTTGAAACTTGTACAAATTTTGAAAATCATTGTGTATTAAAACAAAAAAAAAAAGGTTTTATCATAAAAACAACATTTCAAATGTATGGAAGCCCATTCCCGCCACAAAATTAAAAAAAAAACTATCTCAGAATTCTGACGTCAGAAATAAATTTGTACATAAACAGCATCATTTTCACAAAATATTCATGATGGATCATTTTCTTCCCTTTTGCCAATCAATAAAGCAAGTTAGTTTATTACAAAACACATAATTAAATATTTTGGAGAAATATATTTGCAAGTAACATAGCTGACAACAGAGTAATAGTGTTGACAAAAGTAACATAACTGACAGGACTATAAGTGCTGCAGTGATGTTTTTTAACATGTTCACACAGATACAGAAATCACAAATGTCATTGTAACACAATCCTACATATATTTGCATTTATAAGTTGCAATAGACAGAATGTTGTCTTGCTATAACATTAGTGCACATTGAAATTTCGAAACCAAGCCAAGAGCTGTTTAACTATGCAGCTGCAATACAAGAAGATAATTAACAAAGTTTTATTTTTGTTTTAAACTATGCAACTGCAATGGGGCAGCAGTGTGGAGTAGTGGTTAGGGCTCTGGACTCTTGACCAGAGGGTTGTGGGTTCAATCCCCAGTGGGGGACACTGCTGTTGTACCCTTGAGCAAGGTACTTTACCTAGATTGCTCCAGTAAAACCCCAACTGTGTAAATGGGTAATTGTATGTATAAATAATGTGATATCTGTATAATGTGAAATAATGTATAATGTGATATCTTGTAACAATTGTAAGTCGCCCTGGATAAGGGCGTCTGCTAAGAAATAAATAATAATAATAATAATAGTATGTGTTATCAGTGTTGATGTAGAATACAAACTTTATAATGTTAACAATACACATGCTGTAACAGCACTGTTAAACATGCAAATTGAAAATGTAACATTCTGAATGTAAACAAGTTCAAAATCAATAATTAGATGGAGAGAAAAGAAAAAATATGTTCAATGCATAAAAATTGAGATATCTGTATTACAAATTATTATTATTATTATTATTATTAGGAATATTGCCAATATCCAACCCATCAGCAAATTCAGATATAACAGTGCATTCAGCAACGCAAGATTCCGTCAGTAAATGACATCAATGAATAAGAGATGCCAGGCCCTAGCAAAAGTAAGCAAGATGTAACATCTCACACTGTACACCTCAGCAATATGTTCATGTTATCAAAGTGGAAGAGCTCAACAATGTCTTCAACAAATATGGCCATAAAACAGTGTTTCCCAGCCCTAGTCCTGGAGATCCCATGTGACTGCTGGTTTTTGTTCCAACTGGGCTCACAATTACTTAATTGAACACTTAATTGAACTAATAATATGTTTAATTAGACTTTTTTAAACTGTTTAGCTTCTAAAAAGCGGTACATTTCAAGTTCCTTATACAACTGTATATGTAACTTGAAATCTCCATTGAAGAAATAATTTAAATGCTCTAAGTAGGCAAATGATTAGTTCAATTAAGGGTTCGATTTTTATGGAATGTCGAATTTTGGTCTTCCATAATGTGTATTTATTCAGCTATTTCGGACCATATATCTTTGGAGATCTCCACATGGTGGGTAGTCGCAGGCTGTGGAGGTGGAATCATACATATGACATCATCGCACAAGTACCATAAAATGTCCTCATGATTTGGCCAAAGAACCTGTTTGACCCTACTCGATGCATGCATTTTACTTGTGCGTGGGTTTCACCAGTGCAGGTTTTAAATCCTCCTGGTATTTACTCTGCATAGAGCCTGTGAGGGTGTGCTTGTGGGGATATGGAATTCCTGGCTGTATATAACACAGCCGTATTGTCTCATATACCCTGATTATAAATATTTAGTTTGTTCTATTTTGAGTTAGGTAAAGATCATATTTTCTTACGAAATGACTTACTGGTGTTTTTTTATATATATATTCATAAAAATAAAAAAAAATAAACTGTATTTGGCTGCAACTACGTCACAGTAAAATGACATGAACGAAAGGAAGAAAAATAAATCAGTTGTTTACACATATTTTATTTTTCATAATTATCCTTGTGTTGAGGAGGGGAAGAATGTTAGTGTTGCACAGTGCACTGCCGCCCGCAGGTGAAGCACTGAGCCCTGAAGCCTGTGTGCAACACTGATATGCTTCCCCACAATCAGCCCTGCAGAGTCTTTCAGAAGCACATTGTTTTGTTGGAATGCTGCACATTTGAGATTAGTGTAGCTAATGGAAGTACAAAAAGGTGAGATTAATGGAATTGTTTTGTGAGCTACAATTACTTAGTGTTAAGCGGATTAGACAGTAAATTATAAGTTTGACTGTGCTCCCACCTCTTCCCTCTCTATCCCCTCTCTCTTCTTCCCTTCCTTCTGCCCCCACCCCCTTCTTTCACCTGTCTGCTCTCCCCCTCTCATCTCTCCTCTCCCCCTCCCCTCTCTCCTTTCCCCCTCCTCTTGCCCCCTCGCTCCTCTCCCCTCTCTCTCCTTCTCCTCCCTCTCTCCCTCTCCCCCTATCACAGTGATTAAGCTCCTGTCAGCACATCTGGCCTCATCAATAATTCAGCGCCCTTTTAAACGGCAGTTTGTTGCCGCTATCGACCGGACTCGGCTGTAATTAATACTTTAAGTAAATTTGTTTTTAAGAGCGTTGCTTTAAAGTGTCGGGTTCTGAGTACTCTGTAAAAACACTGGCGAGGTGTCGGGGTTGTTTACTTAGGGGGAGAGAGGCGGGGGGGGGGGGGGGGAGGGGGAGGGAGGGCAGCTTACAGTGAAAGCGAGGTGTTTAAACCAGCCAAGGGACTCACATTAATATCAACACTGTGTTCTTAGTTTAGCTGATTTCATTCAAATGTGGACGTACAGTTTGACCAGTCCAGATTTTATTTGCATTTTTCTTGAATGTTTTCGTTAGTGCGCTGCAGGTTCTCAGAGGGCTTATTTACTGCCATGTATTCAAGGGGTTGAAGCGTTTCGGGCTGCAGATTGAGGCATTAAAGTGATTGTAGCCGACAAGATAACTCCTTCAGTCTTCTCCACTTGGATGAGCTGCACTGGGCAGAACTGTGCAGTTTACAGCAAACGTGGATTTTCATTCTAAAACAAGTTTGCTTGCCTTGCTTTTCAGGAAGTCTGTGACTCTCCAGGTGAAATAACCCAGGAAGTCCCTGCATGTCTGTGTGTGTGTGTGTGTGTGTGTGTGCAGGTATTAATATCAATGTGCGGACACAATTTGAGAAAATGTCTCCACAAAGATAGTAACTCCTGAAAAAACGACGCTGTGGGGACGTCCCCACTTTGTAAAACACCTTTTTAAGAATTAAACATGCCTTCAAAAAAATGAAAAAAGGGCCAACATATTTCATTTGTTGTCGACTTTCACCCTGTGTGGAGTTTTGTCTGACTGGAGTTAGAAATAGTAAATAAAAATATAGTGAGAGTCAATGGGAAGTCCCCACAAAACTAGGAATGCAACCGTGTGTGTGTGTGTGTGTGTGTGTGCGTGCGTGTGTGTGTGTCAGTGTGTGTGTGTGTGAGTGTGTGTGTGTGTTTCAGTGTCATTGCAGAGATATTGAAATCAGATCCGGTGACTCGATGCTGTAAATCAATCCTCTCTCCCAAACTCCCCGTGTTTGAAAATAACCCTGCCCTGCGGCTACACGGCTCTCTGTAGAGATCTGCTACCAGAGCTCGGCTCTGCGGGCTGAATTAGAGGAGATCTGTGGCTAACAGTGTGCTGGACGCTTTTAAAACACCCCTGTGGATTCTGGGATTGGAACAGAGAGATTCTGTGGATTCTGGGATTGGAACAGAGAGATTCTGTGGATTCTGGGATTGGAACAGAGAGATTCACCCCTCATTCTATCAATGAAATACTAATTCAATGATAATCTTTTCAACTAGAAGGCTTCAAAAAAGACATCTAGTGGAAAAGTTTGCCATTGAATTGGAGTTCATTTTAGTGTTTCTTACTTCAGTACTATTGAGAGTGTAATAGGTATGGTGGAATTGAGCGAATTCCAGATTCCAAAATGAGATCTGTTAAAAACCCAACAGCATTCCTTAGTGTTGAATGTGCCGTGTGTCTCTCCACACCCGTGCTGCTCTTTTCAGTCTGACCTGTCTGCTAACCTGCTTCTTGTTTGAACACCACTTTTCTTTGGAAGGCAGAAATCTGTCACAAATATTCCTGTGAGAGAGGGAGAGAGATTGAATTTCAGGAGCGAGAGGAAAGAGGATCCCCCCCCCCCCCCCCCCCCCCCCCGCGCCCCCCGCGCCCCCCGAGGGGCAACGCTGCACAGCTAACACCCCCTTCCTCTCCTATATCCCCCTGCCCTGCCCTGCCCTGCCCTGTCAGTGTTGGAATTGCTTGTATAGAGAAGATCGGCTATTAGCCTACTAAAAACAGCTTCATCATTTCTTGCTTCGTTTCTTAGTTGTTTTGACATTATTGAAGCGCCCCATGGTGTTCAAATGCTGTGTCCCAGAGCGTCTGTCACACTTCCCTTTGCATGTCCTGCTCCACACTCCATCCACTTTCTGCAATGCTCTCACAATGTTGCACGAATTACAAACCATCCTGTGAATATATATCCTTTGGACAGATGAGTCAAAACTGGAGCTTTTTGGCAAGTCACATCAGCTCTATGTTCACAGACGAAAAAATGAAGCTTTCAAAGAAAAGAACACCATACCTACAGTGAAACATGGAGGAGGCTCGGTTATGTTTTGGGGCTGCCTTGAATCTGTGCAGGGCACAATGAAATCTCAAGACTATCAAGGCATTCTGGAGCGAAACGTACTGCCCAGTGTCAGAAAGCTGTCTCAGTCGCAGGTCATGGGTCCTCCAACAGGATAATGACCCAAAACACACAGCTAAAAGCACCCAAGAATGGATAAGAACAAAACACTGGACTATTCTGAAGTGGCCTTCTATGAGTCCTGATCTGAATCCTATCGAACATCTATGGAAAGAGCTGAAACTTGCAGTCTGGAGAAGGCACCCATCAAACCTGAGACAGCTGGAGCAGTTTGCTCAGGAAGAGTGGGCCAAACTACCTGTTAACAGGTGCAGAAGTCTCATTGAGAGCTACAGAAAACGTTTGATTGCAGTGATTGCCTCTAAAGGTTGTGCAACAAAATATTAGGTTAGCGGTCCCATCATTTTTGTCCATGCCATTTTCATTTGTTTTATTATTTACAATATTATGTTGAATAAAAAATCAAAAGCAAAGTCTGATTTCTATTAAATATGGAATTAACAATGGTGGATGCCAATTACTTTTGTCAGTTTCAAGTTATTTCAGAGAAAATTGTGCATTCTTCGTTTTTTGTGGAGGGGTACCAACAAATTTGAGCACGTCTGTATATTTATATTTATATATATTTATATATGCACTCATCACGTACTTATCTATACATAAACACACATAGATAGGTGTTCATTGCTTTTCAATTGAACTGAAGCTGTTTCAATTCAGTGATGGCTTTCTTTATTCTATTAACTTGTTTCACAGACTGATTATCACTAGTCTTGGACTCACTCATTTCATTGTAAGTAATCCAAGACTATTACTAATCGGGTCTATCAAACCAGCCGTATGTGTCTGTTATATTCAGTTGATGAAGGACTGGATAGAGTATTGCTTTCTCACAGCTTTCACCTTGTTGCTATTCCCTATCCCAGGGCTGTAAGGGATATCTCTGGATCCTGTGCGTCTCTGAGCTCCCCAGTGCCCCATTCATTCCACACTCCTGTTGGGTTTGGTAAGACTACACGGGCCAGTCTTTGGTAGAAGCGAGTGCAGAGGATGTAAATAAACGGATGATGTGTTTACATTGGCACAAGCGTGTCTCTTCTTTCTCTTTGTTAAAATGTCTTTGCTGTTATTCTGTCAGCTATTTACTTGAAGTAAATTAAACTTGTTCTTTGGTACGGTCCTTATTTTTTCCTCTGATTAGTAATGTATATATATTTATTGATATTCGGTTGGTACATTTGCAGTCCTGTGCTTTTCCCAAGGGTATCCTGCATTAATCAAATTGCGATTAAATATTTTCATTCTACTGTTCTGTACATGCTCCACGGTTATCAGCTTTCATTTATGGATAGTCTAACTTTTTTTTTTTTTTTTTTTTAACATGCTTTACCACACCTCTGTGTTTCGCAACGACCACCTGTGCTTTATCACACTGCATGCTTTTTACTGTGGGGAAGTTTTATATGGGTTAGTTTAGCATGGCTGTTTTTTGCTATGCATTACCATGCTTAACCACACTTTTCAAAGGAGATGCAGTGGATGAGTTTGTTTTCCAGGGATCCCCGGAGCACTCAGTGGTGCTCCTCCCCTACACACTTAAGCAGTGAAGATCAACCTCTAACCTTTCAAAACCACCAGGATTTTCATTACAAAAGTAAGGAATTCTTCAGGCTCTTTCAGATATTTGATCTATTTTTTTTTTTTTAAACTGATTCAAGCTTGTGAAATTTGACTCAATAATCTAAAGACAGTTACAGTGGCTGTAGTCCCCCCTACCTCTCTCCTCCACGGTGTCTGAAAAATCAAGTATTTCACTTGTTCAAACAAAGTGAGTGGTGACAGCATGAGAGCAGGGAGCTGGGATAGGGGGAGGGGCAGACAGAGGAGCAGCATAATCGTCCAATCAGGGCCTCGTGTTCCAGGTGTTTCCTGTCCCCATTCTGGATGAAATGCTCTACAAAGCGATAACCTGAACCAATCAGAGCAGCACAGAAACCAGGACCAGAGGACACTGCTGGAAACCAAGTGGAGACACTTAGGACAGGGAAGGAGACACTTCTTCAGAGTGGTGAGAGGATGGAATGGGATACCTAGTCATATTCTTAACACAGAATCATTGGAATCCTTTAAGACCCAGCTTTGCAAAGTTTTGAGATCAATCAGCTACTAGGAACCTGGCCAGTTGTTGGGAGATTTTCTTATGTTCTATAGTGGAGGCAGTCACATGTACATACATACATACATAGGGCAGCAGTGTGGAGTAGTGGTTAGGGCTCTGGACTCTTGACCGGAGGGTCGTGGGTTCAATCCCTGGTGGGGGACACTGCTGCTGTACCCTTGAGCAAGGTACTTTACCTAGATTGCTCCAGTAAAAACCCAACTGTATAAATGGGTAATTGTATGTAAAAATAATGTGGTATCTTGTAACCATTGTAAGTCGCCCTGGATAAGGGCGTCTGCTAAGAAATAAATAATAATAATAATAATACATACATACGTCACACTTCACGTTTCTGGAGAACCGCGGGGGTTATGGGATTGTACCACAGACCTTGACAATGAGGGCAGGAGCAGATAGACCAGATTACCCGCCCCCCCCAATACCATAGGGGCTGTTAACAGCAATACACTGCTCTGAATGAAGACAGCACCTTCACAACTTGAGCCAATTTTTTTATTAGAAAAACAAAAAAGCCAAAACTGCCGGTTTCAACATTGAAAAACATGTCACTCACACTTAAAAAAAATAAAATAAATTCCACTGCAATAGGGCGCTGGTTTTACCACCATCCTCCCCGTCCTTAATGGAAACACATTAGACTCTACCTGCAGCTACCATGAAAGCTGTTGCATGGAAGAATGGGTCCAGACACCACATATCAAATGTCAAACTAGTGATAAAAATCTACACTTCCTGCTTCAAAAGCACCTTTATAACTCCTCTCTCTCGTCCTGCCTCCAAAACATTCCCTCCAATAAAACAGATTAATAACCTCTGTGACAGCAGTCCCTCTGCACACAGGAAAAACAATCCACAAACATCTGGTGTTCTTGAGGTATTGCGTATAGTTTAGGTTTTATTTTTCTGTTGTACAAAATTGAACAATAAAAAAAACAGGCAATCATTCACAGGTATTGAGCTTTTGAAAAAAAAATGCATTCAGGCCAATTCACCCCCAGGCAGGCAGGCAGGCAGGCAGGCATTCTTCTGCAGAGCAATTTGAGACACTATCCAGTGCAAAACTAATCAAATGAATTGAACATGGAACCCTTTCCAATGCTGGGAATAACCAGAGGGGGTGTGTGTGTGCTCATCACAAACCAGATAAACACTATGGAGGAACTGGGGCATCCCTTTTGCCAGTAGAGTCTGTGTTGTAGGATATCTGCATGTTCCCTTCACAAACACTGCCTCTGGCGGGGTGTGAGGAATTCATTCAATACAGGGTTTCTATAACACTTAACACACACAGCTCTGAGTGCTGTCTGGAGCAGCGACGTGTCCAACGATTGCAGTTTTGAATGCATTACAATGTGATCAATACAATCTAGTGCCTGTTTCTGCACTTGGTATACGCTCTATAAAATGTGTAAATGCACAGCCCCCAGGGTTAGGGACCAGGAGTAAAACTGCATTTCAGAAATACACATCGGGGTGAAAATGAGATTTTCACACATCGCAACACACTGAAACAGACTAGCTGAAAAAGGAGAGATTTCAAAACGTGTGATCATCAGGACTCACACTGCTCTGGAAACTGGATAACGAAGCAAAGGATCTATTCACAAAGGCATTTAATGAAAAAAAAAATGTTACATGAACTAACAGGAAACAACTATATCCACATTGGAGCTTTAATAGCCGCACCCTGTGAACCACGCGAAGGCTAGAGCTGCACAAACCGATCGCTCTGACTGAGCGTCACCCAGGACAGGGGCGATGCTGTTGTCTGTTCTGCCACTCCCATTGAAACAGCTGCTTCAGTGTGTGTGGACAGCTGCTCTCCACAAAGCTGTACCCCATTAACACCCAGTGCTGCCCCCCATCACAAACACACAGAACGTGTTGAAATAGTGATTGGAGATGACCTGGTTTGTATTGTCGAGAAAGTGAGTCTGTGGAGAGCAGCAGTGAATTCTTCCAATCAACTCTACAGCCGCTCACCTGGGGGTCAGCATGCAGGTTATATAAGAGAGCTCAGCCTGAATCAGGGTTAGAAACTAACACAGGGATGGAAGAAAGACTCCCATTGCGTAACAGTTTGATCCACTACTGGTTTTACTGTGAGTGGAGCTAATCAAGTTGGTAGTAAAATCCAGGTCGTATTGTAAGTGACTCTGCAGCAGCAGCTGTGATGCACAGTTCACCCCCTAGTCTTGGATAAAAGCGTCTGCTAAATGACTAATTAATAATACAAAACTGCTCTGCAATAGGAGTCGTATTTCCATTGCTGTAACCCTGCTGGTTTGTGCTGCTGCAAGCCTGGCTGTGGGAGAGGGGGAAGGGGGAGAGGGTAAAGGGGGGGGTGGCGTGTGACGTGTTATTTCCCTGTGATGAGAGGGTTCCTCAGCACCACGATCACAGAGTCTCCTCTCAGGAACATCTTGGAGATGTAGCGGTCCTTGTTGACCGGCTTGGATTTCTTCTTGCCCTTCCCGCTCTTGGGCACCTCGGTCCACATCTCCTTCACATTCTCCAGGACCATGTTGCAGTGCCTGCGGGGGCCAGCAGGGGGAGACAGTGAGCACTGTATACAACACCACTGCTCAGCTCTTCAAGTTACTACATTACTTAGCTATTGAGTTAAGGTGCTTCTCAGTTCTAGTTGTCTGCTTTTGGCCAGCAGGGTGAGCAATCCACTCACAAACTAGTCAGGGGTGGAAATGAGACTCCCATTGCATTGTGGTTTGATCCATTCCTGGTTTCACTAGGAGTTTACCAAGACACACCTGAACTTGTGACCTATACACTGGGGCTAAATGAGCGCATAGTAAAACCTGGAGTGAGTAAACTACCACAGAGTCTTATTTCTACCCCTGCAATACCACCACCTCCTCAGCTTCCAGTTATGAAATGTCAGCTCTTGTGTTCCGGTGCTTTTAAAAGCAGCTCTTCAGTTCTAGTGGTTATGGTTTATTTTAATGTTACATAAGGACCGTGTTAAACCATTCAATTAAAAACAGTTTAATACGTAATTTGATAAAACAGAAATTTAAAAAGAGATACAAAATTGAGTCTGAAACAAATTTTAAAAAACAGACAAAAAGAAAAAGCAGTTTTGATTGTAAACCAGGAAAACTAACATTGAAAAACTATTTTGTAAAAATAAGTTTTTAATCTTGAATTAAAACAGTAAGTGTCCCAGCTTCCCTGACAGAGAAGGTAGAGCATTCCAGAATGCAGGAGCTGCAGAGCATTCCAGAATGCAGGAGCTGCAGAGCATTCCAGAATGCAGGAGCTGCAGAGCATTCCAGAATGCAGGAGCTGCAGAGCATTCCAGAATGCAGGAGCTGCAGAGCATTCCAGAATGCAGGAGCGGCAGAGCATTGCAGAATGCAGGAGCTGCAGAGCATTGCAGAATGCAGGAGCTTTACAACCAGCAGCCTCGCATCCTGTGATCGAGGAGCGAACTTCAGAGTACACAGGGTCAAGAATCCCTCTAAATAACTGAGGGGTTCTGGTTTTAGTCATGAGGCCCATGTTGCAATACCTGGCAAAAACAAGGTTCATTTCTTCAGAGCTTCAAGTGCCTCCAAATAAGCTTTCTGAGGTCTGCAATCACTCAGAGTGCTTTCTATCAAACATTGTGTTTAGGTTCTTTACCCTGAGTTCAGAGCCGCTCTGCATTTCTAGTTGCCTGCCAGACATGTGTAATGTGGGCTACATCTGCCAAAGCGTCTGTATAGAAGCGAGAGGCAGTACCATCTAGTGAACAGCTACTCAGGATCAAGCCTCCTACTGCACTGCTGCCAATGCACTGCTGAACTAGATGGCGCTGGTGCTCATTAATTAAAGCACCTTAACAGACATGGGGAATAGAAAGGCAGGGCTGTAGAGAGGTGCAATGAGCAATGCACATGCTGCAAGAGAGAAGCCAGGAGAGGCAGTGTTTAAAGACATACTGCCTTTATACTCCAATAACAGTGCGGTACATCATTTAATTACAAAAAGGGGTTTTAACAGCGAGAGAAACTGACCAACAAAGAGAGAGAGACAGTGCTAGCGCCCCCTACCTGTCGAAGGCCTTGACACGCCCCAGCAGCTTCTTGTTGCGACAGTTGATGAGGACCTGCGTGTTGTTCTTGACGGACTGCGTGAGCACAGACAGCGGGCCCGTGTTGAACTCCTCCTCCTCCCGCTTCTGCAGCTCCTCGGGGTTCATCTCAGACTTGGGCTTGTTGAGGAGACTCCTGAAATACACAGAGAGACAGAGAGAGAGAGAGAGAGAGAGCGTTACAGTAGAGAGAACATAAAGTTTACAAACGAGAGGAGGCCCCATTCAGCCCATCTTGCTCGTTTGGTTGTTAGTAGCTTATTGATCCCAGAATCTCATCAAGCAGCTTCTTGAAGGATCCCAGGGTGTCAACTTCAACAACATTACTGGGGAGTTGGTTCCAGAACCTCATTAAAGAGGGTCTCTGGTAAGAGAGGGTTCATCTCAGACTGGGGCTTGACACACACACAAACACACTGGGAGGCTTGGCCCTGCTCAACTGCCTGGTTTGATCTGTAGCAGACAAACACTGTGCGAGGGAGTGGACAAGTCATTTTGGATCAACTCAGGAATCTCTTCAGAACCAGTATACTGAACAAAAAACATCTTTTGAACAATTATTTTACAAAAAAAAAAAGATTAAAAGAACTACATTATGCTACTATAAAAATCAAACGTATTGTGCTCCACTGTTTGTTACCCTCTTGGAATCTGAAGCATATTTCCTAGGTGCGGTACCCTGTACAGAGCAATGCATTTTACACGGATGTATATTTGTGGAGCACCAACTTATTTTTATTTTAATACTCGAGACATATTTTCTGAGTAAAACGCAGCGTGTATTTAGAAATAAGCAGTGCGCCACAATTCTGGGCTCCAGATATCCATGAATCAGCGCTGACTGATTAAACACGCTCTGTATTAGTTATGATTTTGTAAAATTCAGTACCGGCAGCGCATTGCATTAACCAGCATTGTATTCTTTACAAGAGCCTCGTATGTATTATCTAAACTGAGCGGGGTCACTGTAATATAAACCCGTTAATAACCTGCACGGCCTACACTGTATGGGGAGTTTGATTTCAATGGTTATAAACATGTATGCCGGATTACTGATCTTTAAATTCACGCATGTTCATGCACTTTTAATATTACAAATCGCATGAAGACGAGCATCTACAAATGCTTCACACTGTGAGCTAAACCCGGTGTTTATAAACAAAGCAAGGTTTACAAACCCAGGCAAAAACACAGCACAAAGCGCGCCTGTCCGAGACGGTACCCATTCAAACCATTCAAACTCGCGAGAACACACCTTGAACCCAGAGGCTTGCATCAAAAACGGGGTTATACTTACATCTCTGCTGCTACGCGAAGCTAATTTTATTTCAAACTAATATTTTGATCGAGTAAGCTGTTGATTCCCGAGCTATCTCTCTTACAGCAGCACAGGAAGCAGCGAGAACATGCGGGTCGGCGCCAAGAAATACTTCCAGAGTACAACGCAAAGAGGGTGGGACTTCCGCTGCACTTTTTTGTTTGAAGAGCTGCCAATCCTCCCGGTTTCACCGTGACAGTCCGGATATTTGTCAAATTAAACCAGGAGCAGGGCATACGGATATTTAAATAACAACAATTAATAAACCGCATGTATTTGTATTCTTATTGAAATGTAACATTTGACTAAATCCACATATATGTAGACCTGTTGACAAAGTTACAGAAATTATTTTTCTGTGTTCTATTAATAAATGCCTCTGAATTATATATTAAAGTTCCTACTGTTGTTGGTTTCCTCATCAGCAGTGTAGGGAAGTTCGTGATTATCGTTTGGCATTTATTGATATGTGTTTTAAATCGATTTTCTTGTTGTATGGTAATACATTTTCCACAGTTTGGTTTCACAGAAGCAGAGGCAGTTTCATGCTGGATTCATATAGAACCCTGCGTTAACATGAATTTCAATGTGCATTAAAAAGGGGAGGAGGAAGGAACGAGGGAAGGGGAGAGTGGTGTGTTTCTGTGTGTTTGAAGATGGGAGAGGGGTCGGAGGAGGAGAAAGGGGAGAGGAGAGAGGGAGCTGTGAAGGGTGTGTGTGTGTGTGTGAGTGTGTCTCAGTATCAGTGTGTGTGTCTCATTGTGTGTGTGTGTGTGTGTTTGTGCCTCAGTATCGGTGTGTGTGTGTGTCTCAGTCTGTGTGTGTGTGTGTGTGTGTGTGTGTGTGTGTGTGTGTCTCAGTGTGAGTGTGGGTCTCTGTGTGAGGATGTCAGTGTGTGTGTGTGTATGTCTCAGTATCAGTGTGTGTGTGTGTGTGTCTCAGTGTGAGTGTCTGTGTGTGTGTGTGTGTGTGTGTGTGTGTGTCTCAGTATCAGTGTGTGTGTGTCTCAGTGTGAGTATCAGTGTGTGTGCGTGTGTGTGTGTGTCTCAGTATCAGTGTGTGTGTGTGTCTCAGTATCAGTGTGTGTGTGTGTGTGTGTCTCTCAGTATCAGTGTGTGTGTGTGTGTGTGTGTGCGTGCGTGTGTGTGTGTGTGTATGTGTGTGAGTGAGAGGTGGCACACACTGCTCTCTTTGTTAGTGATGGGTATCAGTGTCTCGGTAGTGCAGCACTGCGCCTCATTGTGAGGTGGCAGGCACTGGTCTCGGGGGATTGGCTTACTGGCACGAGACAGCCCGGCGCCAGCAGCACCCAGTAACCCCCCCAACACAACAAACTGCAACATTTCAACTCCATTTCTTTACCAATGTGACCAATTAAAGAAAGAAAGAAAGAAAGAAAGAGAAAGAAAAATAGAAAGAAATAGTACTCAGAGGTGCAGACAGCCCCACAGTCATGCTGCTGTAATAGTGTTTTTTGATTCTTTTTAATTCTTATAATAAAGTGAAGTTTGTGTTAGACATGGCAGTGCTGGGGATAGACTCCCCTCCCTGATTACACCGTGTAACAAATTTTTTATTTTTTTTTGGTTCCTGGGTAGTGAGTGTTATTTCCTAATTGCTTATGCCTCAAAAGTATAGAAAATGGCTATTATTCCCCACAAACTTTGCTTTTGTGACCAGGACAGTGAAATTTTGAAATTTACCTATTTCCAATGAGAAAACGGGCGAATTTGTGTCTTTTCGTTCACATAAAGTCAGAAAAAAACAACATATGAATCCAAATTAACATGTATTTATACTAAAGTAATACAAAAATGACTACAAAAGATTTAGAAGTGAGTAGTTTTTTGAGATTTACGATTATACTGTAAATCACTTTCACGAATCAGTCCCCAGATGTAGTCTCCCATCATGTTCTCGTTATACTGTCCTTGGTAGCGGCGTTCAAAGTCCAGTATATCCTGGTGGAAGCGCTCGCCTTGCTCTTCCGAGTACGCTCCCATGTTCTCCTTGAATTTATCAAGATGAGCATCAAGGATATGGACTTTGAGGGACATCCTACAGCCCATTGTGCCGTAGTTCTTCACCAGAGTCTCAACCAGCTCCACATAGTTTTCGGCCTTGTGATTGCCCAGAAAGCCCCGAACCACTGCGACAAAGCTGTTCCAAGCCGCTTTCTCCTTACTAGTGAGCTTCTTGGGGAATTCATTGCACTCCAGGATCTTCTTTATCTGTGGTCCGGCTTTGACCTTTGCCTCAGACAGCTTAGGGAAGAAGTCTTGAAGGTACTTGAAGGCTGCCGACTCCTTATCTAGAGCTCTGACAAATTGTTTCATAAGGCCCAATTTGATGTGTAATGGTGGCATCAGCACCTTCCGGGGGTCCCAGCCGTACTCATCATACTTCAAGGCGTCCAGCAAAGTCTTGATGCTGTTGTAATCCTCTTTGAGGTGCACCGAGTGAGCCAGGGGAAGAGACGGGTACTTGTTACCATTATGGAGCAGCACGGCTTTGAGGCTCCTGGATGAGCTGTCAATGAAGGACAGTATAACGAGAACATGATGGGAGACTACATTTGGGGGCTGATTCGTGAAAGTGATTTACAGTATAATCGTAAATCTCGAAAAACTACTCACTTCTAAATCTTTTGTAGTCATTTTTGTATTACTTTAGTATAAATACATGTTAATTTGGATTCATATGTTGTTTTTTTCTGACTTTATGTGAACGAAAAGACACAAATTCACCCGTTTTCTCATTGGAAATAGGTAAATTTCAAAACATCACTGTCCTGGTCACAAAAGCAAAGTTTGTGGGGAATAATAGCCATTTTCTATACTTTTGAGGCGTAAGCAATTAGGAAATAACACTTACTACCCAGGAACAAAAATTGTGTGACATAGTGTTAGCAGCAGTGTGGAATGTGGCCAGCGTTAAGCGTTAGAGGAGAAACCTCAAAATGGAGCGAGGTAACCAGTGGCGTACCACAGGGATCAGTATTAGGTCCTCTGCTATTCCTAATCTACATTAATGATTTAGATTCTGGTATAGTAAGCAAACTTGTTAAATTTGCAGACGACACAAAAATAGGAGGAGTGGCAAACACTGTTGCAGCAGCAAAGGTCATTCAAAATGATCTAAACAGCATTCAGAAATGGGCAGACACATGGCAAATGACATTTAATAGAGAAAAGTGTAAGGTACTGCACGCAGGCAATACAAATGTGCATTATAAATATCATATGGGAGATACTGAAATTGAAGAAGGGAACTATGAAAAAGACCTAGGAGTTCATGTTGACTCAGAAATGTCTTCATCTTTAGAGTGCCGGATGTGCTCTATAGTCTGGACGTCGTGAGATCGAGTCCAGGCTATTCCTTTGCCGACCGAGGACGGGAGCTCCCAGGGGGCGGCGCCCAATTGGCCAAGCGTCGCCCGGGGGGAGGGAGGGTTAGGTCGGGCAGGGTGTCCTCGGCTCATCGCGCACCAGCGACCCCTGTAGTCTGGCCGGGCGCCTGCGGGCTTGCCTGTAAGCTGCCCGAGAGCTGCGTTGTCCTCCGAAGCTGTAGCTCTTGGGTGGCTGCATGGTGAGTCTGCAGTGTGAAAAAAAGCGGTCGGCTGAGGGCACACGCTTCGGAGGACAGCGTGTGTTCATCTTCGCCCCTCCTGAGTCAGCGCAGGGGTGGTAGCAGTGAGCTGAGCATAATAAAATAATTGGCCATTCCAAATTGGGAGAAAAAATAAATAAATTGGCAACAACTAAATTTATAAAAAAAAAAGAAAAAAAGAAAAAAAGAAATGTCTTCATCTAGACAATGTGGGGAAGATATAAAAAAAGGCAAACAAGATGCTCGGCTATATTGTGAGAAGTGTTGAATTTAAATCAAGGGAAGTAATGTTAAAACTTTACAATGCATTAGTAAGACCTCACCTAGAATATTGTGTTCAGTTCTGGTCACCTCGTTACAAAAAGGATATTGCTGCTCTAGAAAGAGTGCAAAGAAGAGCAACCAGAATTATCGCGGGTTTAAAAGGCATGTCGTATGCAGACAGTCTAAAATAACTGAATCTATTCAGTCTTGAACAAAGAAGACTACGTGGTGATCTGATTCAAGCATTCAAAATCCTAAAAAGTATAGACAATGTCGACACTGGGGACTTTTTTGACCTGAAAAAAGAAACAAGGACCAGGGGTCACAAATGGAGATTAGATAAAGGGGCATTCAGAACAGAAAATAGGAGGCACTTTTTTACACAGAGAATTGTGAGGGTCTGGAACCAACTCCCCAGTAATGTTGTTGAAGCTGACACCTTCAAGAAGCTGCTTGATGAGATTCTGGGATCAATAAGCTACTAACAACCAAACGAGCAAGATGGGCTGAATGGCCTCCTCTCGTTTGTAAACTTTCTTATGTTCTTATGTTCTTATTGGTTCTGGTTCAATTTTAAAACAAATCCAATGTCACAGAGCTTGAATGAAATACACCCAGACGAATGATGGAGCTACATTAACTTCTGAGTGATTTATCTGAACTTCGATTGTTTTAATAAAATAAACAGTGTAAACTAACCGTAACTAACAGTGTAAACTAGTGCACGCGTTGTGAATAGGGGGCTTTCTCTCATTTTCGTTGCTTTAGAGCACGGACGTGTTTATAGACTGTGTGCAGCTAAACTTTACATTTTAACCATTAACAAGACTACTAAAGAGATTGTCAAATGTCAAATAATAATAATAATAATAATAATAATAATAATAATAATAATAATAATAATAATAATAATAATAAAAACTATGGAAATGACATTTTAATCAATTTCAAGACTATCAAAGTTATTTCCAAATACTACCACTACTATTAATAATAATAATAATAATAATAATAATAATAATAATAATAATAATAATAATAATAATAATAATAATAAACGCTACTACATGCATATTCGTAGCTGCAGTACATTTGCATGCAGACTGGCCACAGTATTGCATTTCCTTGAAAACGCTAAGAGCTCCGAGATTGTATCTGTGTAATTTAATCAGGGGTCTCGTTCCAGTGGCCCTCTATTCAAACTTCTGCTTTCAAACAATAACGTTAGGTTAGCTACCGTAACCCTGGTTCCCTGAAAGAGAAGATGACCACCAACGTTACTATGGGATGTCCTTGCCCATTGGGTAGGTATTCTGAGCTCTTTATATCAGAGCTGTCGACAAGTGGATATCCCATATTCCAAGAGAAGTGGACCTCCTCCATGAAGTCCGGGAAGACGGGGTACTTTTGAGGGCGAGGGGTCATCATCTGCGTCTGAAATACAAAGCGGCGTGGCTCTGCCGCTGGTGTCCAGGGGACCTGCAGAAACGCTGCAGTGCACCCCATCAGCACCGATGTGGAGTCCGACAGCGGTGGAGCACTGGCTTCCGAGGCCACCTCAAAGCTAAGTTCTACCTCAGCAGGAGGTTCAGGCTCCCCTCCTACCTCCGTGCCGGAGGAGAAGGAGGCTCTGTCCTAGGAGGGTGCTATCGAGAGTGTATCCTCCTGTGCCGGCTGGGGCGCTTCTTCCTGTTCACCCTGATCTTCTTGTTCACCCTGATCTCAAACTTGAGGCAAGGTTGGAGCTGGGGCTGCGGCAGGAGCCACAAGTGTCTGTCGAGACAGGAGCTCCAGGACCTGGGCCATTTGTGCCTTGAGGTCCATAATGTCCCTGGCCTGTTTAGACCGCTTCACCCTTCTTGTCTGCGTGGATGGGGAGCAACTATGGGGGTCCTGTGTGCCGGGGATGTCCAGCAGGGAGTCCTGGGACAGTTCATGGAGGAGGGGCTCTTGGACTCCAACTGTCCAGCCACTGAGGACGCGGAACTCGCCCTCATGGCCCTCTCCAACCTGTTCTCCTTCAGATACTGCAGGCCACCTCTCTCACGAGGGCCAAGTTGGCATGCTGGACGCCCAGGCACCGCGCACAGAGAGTGTGCCTGTCCTCCTGAGGGATGTTGGCCCTGCAGGATGTACAGGCGTGGAACCAGGTCTTGCTCGACATCATCTTGGCGTGTTCTGCACTGACTGAACACAGCGTGCACCGAACACTGCTTGCACTATAATATATAGCACCCTGTGATCAAGCAACAATTTCACCGCGAGCACCGTGAGTGCTGAGCACCGCGCACACCGAGTACCGCGAGCACTAAGTACACCGTGTACCGTGCGGCGTCTTGTCCGTGCACTGATGTTGTAGCGCTGGGCACCGTGTGCCGTGTGCAATAAGCACCGTGCGCACCTAGATACCGAAGTACCAAGGGCTATGCGTGCACCGCAGTACCGAATGTGTCTCTGAATTCTAAAGCGACGCTCTTCTGGTTTGCTTATTGAATTAAATGTGGATTTTCCAGAGACTCCCTGTCCCTGTTTCACTACGTACACGCGAAGCGGAAGTGTTCATGAACACGATTTGGTCTAGTCTTGAAATATATATATATATATATATATATATATATATATATATATATATATAGGCTATTTCAAAACTAGACCAAATCGTGTTCTACATTTAAAACAGCACGGCTATCCAGCATACTGATAAAAATGTTTAACAATGAAACATTAATCAAATGAAAGTTGAGAGAGAGAGAGAGAGAGAGAGAGAGAGAGAGAGAGAGAGAGAGAGAGAGAGAGAGAGAGAGAGAGAGAGAGAGAGAGAATGTTGTATGCAAAACGCGTTATATTATAACAGCAAGAGAACATTCAAATATTCAATAGGGGGTTAAATGTCTAAGAGACACAAATGGCAAAATCATAGATGATAGCATAACTGAGGCAGAAGTGTTAAAAGGACTAGGAGCTCTTAAAATAAACAAATCCCCTGGGCCGGATGAGATCCTCCCAATAGTACTCAAAGAAATGAAAGAAGTTATTTACAAACTGCTAACCAAGATCATGCAACAGTCTCTTGACACAGGGGTTGTACCAACAGACTGGAGAATTGCAAACGTAATACCGATCCACAAAAAGGGAGACAAAACCGAAGCAGGTAACTACAGACCAATAAGCCTGACTTCTATTTTATGTAAACTTATGGAAACTATAATAAGATCCAAAATGGAAAATTACCTATATGGTAACAATATCCTGGGAGACATTCAGCATGGTTTTAGGAAAGGGAGATCGTGTCTAACTAACCTGCTTGACTTTTTTGAGGATGCAACATCGACAATGGATAATTGCAAAGCATATGACATGGTTTATTTAGATTTCCAGAAAGCTTTTGATAGTCCCGCATAAAAGATTAATTCTCAAACTGAACGCAGTAGGGATTCAAGGAAATGCATGCACATGGATTATATATAATTCCCCACGTATAGGCTATATATTTCCAAAATACTATAATGAAGTGCCCATTTTTTAAATAGGTAAATGGAATAATTTTCAGAAGACATTTTTCCGAATTCCGAACACGGAATGCAGATGTTTTCATTGAACCGATTTCATGTCGGCCTGCAACAGTGGTTTCTACTCCCAGCGTTAGAGTTTTCAGAAGGAGTTGCTTTTGCAGTTTTATAATATTATATATTTTTTTGGATTTTATTTTTTATTTTTTGCTTTCAGAAAAAGAAAATCTATTCGCCGGGAAAACTGTACGATTACATTGCATTGTAAGAGTTTAGGAATTAAACAAACCTTGTAAACACATTTTAATTTTTAAATACTTTATAACTATCTCTTACAAGGCTTACAAAAGGTGTTATTGAAAGATGTAGCCAACAACATCGGCAGAGTGTTTGTAGAGTGTGTGCAGCTAAACTTTACATTGTAACCATTAACAAGACTATTAAAGATATTGTCAGATGTATAATAATAATAATAATAATAATAATAATAATAATAATAATAATAATAATAATAAACAACTCTACTACATGGAAATTATTTAAATATTAATGAATTACAAGACTATCAAAGTTATTTCCAAATTCTACCACTACTATTAATAATAATAATAATAATAATAATAATAATAATAATAATAATAATAATAATAATAATAATAATAGATTACAAAACTTAGGAAAAACTATAATAAATAAAGTCAAGTAGACGAACGTTTTGGCTAGTGCATTCTTTAGTGAACTGTTTTCTGTGATAATCTGAAATGTACTTGCATACAAGACGTATTAATGTCATCAGAAAGCAGTATTTGCGGTGTTTTTTTTTTTTTTTTAATGTAATGCCCGTGAGCAGCCGGTTAGGGGGGTAATGTTAGGTTTGTTTCTGTTATTTCGTTACAGACCCGAACTCCAGAACTCACATTCCAGCATTATAATTTCAACGCGGAGACCTCAACCAACAAACGCGTCACTCATTCGAAGATTATTAATGGAATTGGAAGTCATTTCAAAACCTGCGCTTCAGAGTCCCATATTCACAGAGCTTTTAGCAATCGAAATGTCTTTCTATAATGAAAACACTGTTAAAAACTTCACATGATCGACTCGAGTGTTCATTTCAGAGCACGCCACCTTTCCTGTTGCAGATAATAACCTTCTCCAAGAAATGATTGGTGAATTTGGACCGAAATGTTTTAATATTTAAACTCTTACGCAACAGAAAATAAGCTCCGTTTTACTGTTTAATTTGCAGATAAAAGAGTCTAAACACAATCAAAATACATATAAAGATTATTCTTTATTTGAATTGTTTTAAGATATATTTAAGACTCCCACAAAATCCACATTACAGCATGCAGTGCATAAATATTACAATTAAACTGTGTTCTATTCCAGAAGATTTATGTTCAGTTCTTAAGTTTACAGTGACGACACCACGTTCAAATATATGTAGAAGTTACCCTTATACAAAAGTCCCACAGTAAAAACCTAGCAATGTAATAAAGCACATGAAAGCATGGCAAAGTGGAAGCAATGTAAAGCACACAGAGGTCTGGTAAAGCATAGGGAAGCATTGTAAAGCACAGAGAGGTCTGGTAAAGCATAGGGAAGCATTGTAAAGCACAGAGAGGTCTGGTAAAGCATAGGGAAGCATTGTAAAGCACAGAGAGGTATGGTAAAGCATAGGGAAGCATTGTAAAGCACAGAGAGGTATGGTAAAGCATAGGGAAGCATTGTAAAGCACAGAGAGGTCTGGTAAAGCACAGGGAAGCATTGTAAAGCACAGAGAGGTGTGGTAAAGCATAGGGAAGCATTGTAAAGCACAGAGAGGTCTGGTAAAGCATAGGGAAGCATTGTAAAGCACAGAGAGGTCTGGTAAAGCACAGGGAAGCATTGTAAAGCACAGAGAGGTGTGGTAAAGCATAGGGAAGCATTGTAAAGCACAGAGAGGTCTGGTAAAGCATAGGGAAGCATTGTAAAGCACAGAGAGGTCTGGTAAAGCATGTTAAAAAACAACAACAATATAGTAAATGCATAGTATAACCATGGGAACAGCATGGGTGGAAACTGCAAAATGACTCTGTGCTCATTTATAAAAGTCATCCCTTTAATATTTCTTAACTGAAAGCCGCGGTGTTAGAATTGTCATATTGCCATGCAGTAACAACAAACACAAATCGAAAGACACGTGCATGTCCGTGTGCTTATTAAGATGCAATCTGAATATGAATTGTAAACATGTACTGATGAATACACAACCAAACAAACAAACAAAGAAACACTGTTTTCATAGCTTTTAAAAAGACATCTGCGAAACCAAAGTGCATGCGTGTTTCACAGTACGAGCGCGACAGCGTCTGCAAGGAAACTTAATTTCACAATAGTTTACTCCGATGTATTCCCTGCACTGCTGTAGCCTAAAACTCGATTTACAAACCAAGAGCACACACCACAAACCATATATTTAAAATGAGACAGGTGTGTATTTAAAACATACCCCATGATAAATTCATAGCATTTTTTTTTTTTTCAGATTTGGAGAGCGTTCACGTTTGAAACAATACTGCTTTTAAAATAAAGGGTGCATACCATCTAATACACAATAACACTGCCATTGATATATTACAAAACACTCGTATTATTATTATTATTATTATTATTATTATTATTATTATTATTATTATTATTATTATTATTATTATTATTATTATTATTATTAAAATTCCCTGCAGTTCGGTTACAAACAAAATAAAACAACATCATACAAATATTAACGATTTTTTTTTTTGCTCCAGTAAAAAAATATGCAACTTTTTGTTTCAAATAATATTAATAAAAATAAATAATAATAATAATAACTTCGGCTGAATTCTTTGAAACTAAAACTCAAAATTGGGCAAATTTGGTCTCATCTCAGTAAATTTCCAATAATAAAAAATAATTAAAAATGATATAGAGGAAAAATTCGAGCTTTCATATCAAAATGATCTATATGAAACTACATTTGAAATGTAGCTTATATATATATATATATATATATATATATATATATATATATAGTATGTGGATTTGACTGGATGTATCTGTTAAAATTTGAAACAGCAGTTTATTTTCATATGGATTCGTAAATTGGGGGGTCCAATCGACTCGCTAGGGAGATGAATTATTAATGCATTGAGAAGAGAAACACGCAATATTAAATTGAAAATGAAAAGAGTTCAATCACATCGAATTACCAGCTCTAAGAAAACCTTGTAGTGATCGATGGACTCGCCATCTGTACCGCTTCCTAAGCAGACGCGGCGGACACGGGGCAGGGTTACACATCGACACGTACTGAGTCCCCGGCCCGTTCAGTGAAGTGCAACTAATCCATTTGGAACATCACAAGATTTCATTTCTGTTCAAAAAAAAAAAATGGGGCATATTTTTTTGTGGAGCAACAAGTTTTGAAATTAGAAAGTATGAACTGTTAAAAAAAAAAAACTGTAAATTTAGACAAGCACATTACGCTCTCGTTTATTCTCGGGTATACAACATGTCTTGTCTGCTATAGACGTTCAGTTCAGCAGCTTTGCAATGTAACGCAGATACCTGACTCACCGTGGAGTCCAATAGTGGCTTAAAATAATTTAGCTACAGTCTTCTTGTAAATGTTATAACATGTTTTCCTTTCTCCCCCCCCCCCCCCCCCCCCCCCCCCCATTTAGAAAGTCTCAGTGCAGAAGCGAGTTGAACGAGCTCGTCTGGTGATTCTGGGTGAAGTGACCCGGGTCCCCGGCTGTGCTCGACCCGCTCCAGCAGTGCAGGTGCTGTTCCACCGGGAAGCCCTTCAGAGGCGAGGACTCGAGAGGGGCAGGCAGGGGCTGTGTCCCCTGCACGGCTGGGTGGTGTGGGACGTGGTGAGAGAAGAAATAACTGGCCCGTCCGGCCGCCAGGAGGTTGAACGAACACGGGTTCAAGGAGGTGGGCAGCGACAGACCGCATGGCAGCGAAGACGCGGCGAACGAGGCGGCGGCCGTGACCTGGTGATGGTGGTGGCTCCCCACAGCGGTACCCGCGTAAGAAGACTCGGCCGCGCCTTGCAGTAGCCGGTCCACCCCGGCGGCCGTGGCGCTAAGCTGATGTGAGGTCTGGGACAGAATCGAGGCAGCGTAGGAGCTCGGGTGTCCGAAGTAGGACGAGCTGTATCCGAGAGTGGAGCCGGGTTGGTGGTGAGGGTGAGGCTGCTGAAGGGACAGGAAAGGCGGGACCGGCCAGTAAAGGGACCCCGCAAAGGCTAGGCCAGCGGCGGCCGCGGCGGCAGCAGCGGCGGAGGACGCCAGCCTGTTCCCCTGCTTGAAAGCGAGCTTGGCCCTGGAGGAGGCGGTGGAGCGCCGGCGGAGTTTGCCCGTGGTGCCACCGATGAAAACGTCGTCGCTGGAGGGGTCCAGCATCCAGTAGTTGCCCTTCCCAGGGTCGTCGTAGTGGCGCGGCACCTTGAGGAAGCACTTGTTGAGGCTGAGATTGTGGCGGATGGAGTTCTGCCAGCCCTGCTTGTTCTCCTTATAGTAGGGGAAATTCTGCACGATGAACTGGTAGATGCCGTTGAGAGTCAGGCGCTTCTCCGGGCTCTGGCGTATCGCCATCATGATCAGTGCGTTATAGCTGAACGGGGGTTTGTCACAAGTGGCTGCCTTCTCTCCCTCTCTGTCCTGTTCCGACCCTTTGGTCTTCTTGTCTCCTCCTCGCTCTCCCTCTTTATCCTCATTATTATTATTATTATTATTATTGCTGTTATTAGTATTGTCGTGGCGCCCCCCGTCCCGCTCGGCGACCCCGGGATGAGGACTGCCTGTGCGCTGGGTCTCCAGTCCCCTGGAAGTATCAGCGTGCGCGCCGCTGTCAGGGGCTCCGCTGTCACTCCCCGCCACCTCCTGCAAGAGACTCTTGATGCTGAATGAAGACGCGCGGACAATCCCGGGGGCCTCTTTCAAGCGCTCCATGTCCAGCATTTCACATCCCACCAAGTCAACCGAATCACAGGAAGAAAGCATGAAAGACAGAGGAAGAGAAAGAGAAGGCGCGGTCCTCCCTGCTGCACGCAGACCCATACACGCTCGGCAGCGGGTTGCAGAAGGAGGTATTCTTCATGTAAGCCGCTCCATTCAGGTGTCAATCTCTCTGTGTCGTCGCGGAACTCCTCGTTGAATTAGAACACTTCCTAGCACTTTGTAACACAACACGCTCGTCTGCTTTCCGACCAATGAGCCGGCTTTCAACACGCCCCCCCCCCCCCCCCCCCCCCCCCCCCCTTCAGAAAAGTGCCTGCCATTTTTTAAAATGTTTTTGGTGTTTAGCAAATACACTGATGTCCTGTAAGACACCCCTTCCCGCAGCTTGCTGGGAGTGAAGAGGACTCTCGTGTAAACGGGCACGCTTCTGTCGGTGTTGTGTCGGGCTGCGCACAGGCTCAGGTTAGTCCTGCAGTGTTAGCGTTCACGCCTGCTCGACTGGAATGCCTTCAGTTGTTTCACCCTTTAAAATTGACCTTTACATGCATTGCAATCCCCGTATAGGCCTATGTAGCTAAGTGACTTGCATGCGGTTTGCTGTTTGTCGAATCGATTGCTTGTGCAGGTAGGGCGACGTTGCTCTGGTTTTGTTGGTTATGTTGAAGGTGTATTTTTCAGAAGGTTTGGAAAACAGTTCACTAAAGAATGCACTAGCCAAAACGTTCGTCTACTTGACTTTATTTATTATAGTTTTTCCTAAGTTTTGTAATCTATTATTATTATTATTATTATTATTATTATTATTATTATTATTATTATTATTATTATTATTATTATTATTATTATTATTATTATTTCTAGTGATAATAGCAGTAGTGTTATGACTGTATATTATGAGCACCTGTTTGTGGTTTTATGCATGACTGTAGTCTTGTGTTTCTGTGGATATATAAACATACTGTAGAGGCTAACTGCTCACTGTGACTGGACTATACAGCTAACCCTGCTCACTGTGACTGCTGGGCTATACAGCTAACCCTGCTCACTGTGACTGGACTATACAGCTAACCCTGCTCACTGTGACTGCTGGACTATACAGCTAACCATGCTTATAACGTATTTATAACACTATTAGCAGTTCCTTTAAACACATTTAACCCCATGCATATTATTTAATAGGCTTGGAGCAGATTATCTTCAACATAAATATGTTATATTCAAGTTATTGTATTTCTTGCTCTTATTGTATTACTTGTATTGTAACACTTGAAATGTATTTGCTTACGATTGTAAGTCGTCCTGGATAAGGGCGTCTGCTAAGAAATAAATAAATAAATAAATAATAATAATAATAATAATAATAATAATAATAATAATAATAATAATAATATATAGAGGTTACTCTATTAAAACAAATGCAGGTACTTAAGGTCGTTGAACAAATTAATAAATAAAACTCTGGCAGCCCAGCTGCGGCACTTACCCTAAAGAAGACTTTATGAAAATAAATACATCCGCAGCAAAATTTGAATCAGTTAAAAAAAAAAGGTTTATTTCCCCAACAACACATATTCTAACATGATTTATAGACAGACGCCTGTGAACGAGACAGTAATCTATCGAGTAACAGCATATCTGAACACGTGACTGTATCTCAAAACGTATGCATCGCCCAGAAGCATTCAATACAACTCATAAGCGAAAACATTGTGAATACACACAAATGAATACTGTTTCAACGTATCCGTATTGAACATAGACATACTTAATTTCATTTTTGTAAACGGAAATTCATGATAATAATAATAATAATAATAATAATAATAATAATAATAATAATAATAATAATAATAATAATAATAACTTGTCTTAAATTACTACACAGTAGAATTTAACGAATTCATTTTTATCTCGTTCTAGGCGTGCCTACAGATAGGCAATCTGTTACTCTGATAGTAAGCTCCTGTTTGAGCGCCAGTCCGGTCAATAACTACCTTTGTTGTCAAGGTCCATGTTCTACAATCAGAAAACGATTCAGTACCGTCAGCCGATCAGTTTCCAGTTCTAGCGGGCACTAACAGCAGATGCCCGCTGGAACGTCTTAGCACCAACTGTGTGACTCAGATTTAAAATCAATCGGCACACAACCCTGTACCTGCAACTGCCGCGAGGCAATCACAGCCTGTCAGCTCGACTGGGGTCACTCGGCATCTCTGAACAGCAACAAAGCGAGAAGCAGACAGTTCAGGGATATTGCTCCATTCGTATATAGATTCAGGAGAGACATGCTTTGGCTGAAGGTAGAAACATGGTGAGTGAGGAGGCATTTCAGAGTGATATTTAATGAGAGATTGTAGTTCAGACTCTATCGTACACGGACTGTCCAGTAATTGCTCCATTCATTCCTTAGGCAATGTCCAGATTATAAATAAGAGTTTAAAACCCTAACACGTTAATAACAAATCGATTTACTAAATCAAAACTAATTGTTTTTCTCTTTATGTGTATGTCATCCTTTTTTTATTATTTAAAAAATGTCCGGGACTATTTTCTTAGAGCTCAGCGGAAATGTACTCGACGAACGTTACTTAATTGTATTGCTGATTTCCCTTTATAAAATACATTGTTATCCCTGAATAGATAATTGTCTCCTTTTTAAAAAAAAAAATATGCAAAAGATTTTAATGAGCAAGATATTTCACAAGTGTAGTGGTACCCTTATTACTAGACATTTAAAGAGGAGTCGATTATCTAATCAGAGATACCAAGATATTTTGTAAGTAAAGGAAAAATGGGCAATACAAAGATTTTGTAAATAATTTGCTGCAGCCATAATTTTGACTGGTAGTCAAGCGGGTGCTGCTGCCGTGGTAATTTCTACTCAGAGAGGAAACACATTCATACATGACAGTATTGATCACAATACAGTATGGTAGTGAATGATCAGAGCTGTTCTAAACTTGCTGTATATGATACACATTTGAAATTAGCTGAAGTATTGTGTTGGTTTTTAAAATAGTAATAGTCATAAAAGTGGAGCCAAAAAGAAAATAAGCAAAAAATAAGAGGACTATATTGTTCAAACTTGATGATTAGTTACAACACAGCTAGGCACTGTGGGCGTGCAGCTCCCGACATCAGCAATGAGGCACGATCCCCCTGATTATTATTATTATTATTATTATTATTATTATTATTATTATTATTATTATTATTATTATTATGTTTTTGTTTCCGTGCATATCTTGAAATCACTCAATATTCCTGGTAAATTGAAAAGTTTCCTGGGCAAATCTTCCCACATTCCCATTTTCTGTAGCAAAATAAACTAGAAATCTGAACATGAAATATATACTATCCATGCTTCCAATTACAAACCGAATATAATGATCTGATAGCGGATCCGGGCATCCATCCACGTATTTGTTCATGTCCCACTTTTTGAGGGGAGGTCTGTATTTTAAAAAAAAAGAGAATTTTTGTCACAGAAATTAAATAAATCTTTTGGACGTTTTAATATACTGTAGCCTATTCATAAACTGTTTGATTTTAGCAATCATTGCAGATAAATAAAATAATCTGTTAATGACTTAAAATTCTGTTCAGTCTTCTTACGTCACCTTTATCATAAAATGCTGAATTGATTATTCATTATTATTCATATTAATTATAATAATAATTATTGCTTCGTGTGTTTCTGTCACACAAGACATGTTTATATTGATTACGTTGTAAGCATTCGTAAAAGCGCTGTATTATACACGGGTCATATTATTTCACTTGGTTTCTTTAACTTAGTAACTTTTGTTCCCGTTTCATTGCATTCGGATTTTTGCAAACGGCCCTATTTATAGAATATAAATGCAATGTATATAAACACTGCTTAAAACATTGAAGTGGACATCAGCCGATTTACAACTACACTTATTATTATTATTATTATTATTATTATTATTATTATTATTATTATTATTATTATTATTATTATTATTATTATTATGTGTTCTGTGTAGATCCTGTGGTTTATAAATCTGTTTTACATCTATTTATATCTATTATAGATACAAAAAAATTCAAAACATCTATTTTTTCTTAAAAAATGCCGTTTATCATGAGATTAAGAAATTACTTGATCAAATACACGTGGTGTTTGGAGTTTCTTTCACACACGCCTTGGTCACGGGTTCATAACACTCAAATTCACAAGCTGCGTAGCGCGATAGAAATCACCCCTGCTTATTTCGCTTGAATTCCCATGAGACTATCCACCCTCACTAGGACCTGGACACCATGTTAGATGTATTGAGTCATGTGCATGCTGTTTATCTGTATAGTAATCTTAATATAAATAAATAATAACGCTGTGACATAACTGTTTAGAAATATGAAAATGAACGTACTGAATTCAAATTGTCAGCGTCCTGAGAAGCCGAAACGTTTGCATTGAGAATTTATGAAGTGTATTTTAGTATTTTGAACTTTAAAACCAATATTTTAGAGTGTGAAATACCGGTATTGATATTATATTTGATAGGTCATGTTTAGTGGCGGCGCCCGGCTCTCCCAGGTGAGGGAGTTCTGAGGGGGTCAAGGGAAACATTTGAGGCGGCTACACTGCACGTTGTGTGGGCACCTATAGTGCCAATGCTTGTCTCGCAAAACTTCAGTATGGTGGAATATAATGCAGGTCCTGTTAATAATAATAATAATAATAATAATAATAATAATAATAATAATAATAATAATAATAATAATAATAATAATAATAATTAATTAATTAATTAATTAATTAATAGACAGACATCTTTATCCAACATGAAGTGTTTCAGTGCAGTATGAAGTACGTGCTGTTGTAACAGGGTCGAGGTTGTGAAGTTTCTGCTAGCTGTGGAAATCGCATCTATTCTGCGGGGTCATTCGGTAATAAGTAGCCTATAATCCCAGTTTTTATTATTATTTTGAATTGAGTTTTTAAAAATACCGATTTTAAAGCAGAGCGAGCGGATTGTAAATAGATACACGCATGCTGTTTGTTTAAGTCTGGTTTGGTACACAGTTCTATACAAAGTTGCAATTTTCAACTATGGAATTCTTCATAATTGCTGCATTGTATTGCTGCGTGTTGCAATTATACAAAAAAAACGAAGTAAAATCCTACAGACAGTAACGTAACAAAAGCAGCCAATGTCTTTGATTGAGAAATGGCAGAAACACTAGTTTCCAGCTATATTCGATTCAATGTTTTAGTTTTGGGAGAATACATCTGAAGACCGTTTTGTTAAAGATGTGGTTGCCGGTATTTTACAAACCTCGACATTTCACTGCGCAGGGGAAACGCTGCTGGAAGGCAAATAGTGATTGAGCATCTTTCATCTCCTGTATTGAAAGCTCCTCGCCTTTTGAACTGCTCTGTCGTATCACTTTTACTGCCCACATAGCGGACGCTATACAATGTTGAAATAAAACCTTAAACACAAATGAGACATAATTTTTAAAAAAATCCCCAAACTTCATTGTTATTCGCCATTATCGACAGAGTACCTGTACCTGTACGGATGTGTACCTGCAGTGTATCACACAACACTGCCCGTTACACTAATAAAAGTCACCGAAGTGAACAAAGAACTGGAACACGTAGAGGTTATACTGAAACATTTAAGCAAGGGGTAGAAGATGAAATAATTAGAAACGTTAAATAGCATTGATTGTTTACAACTGAAAGCTAAAGTAAATCTAATTTTAAATATGAGAGTTGCTAAATGGGTTTTGTATTATTATTATTTTAAATATAAACTAGTAGGAACTTTTGAACGTACAGAAATTGAATCAACACACGAGTTTGTGAGAGAGCATTTCCTGGAGGGAATGTTTAGTATAGCAACGCGGTTCCCCCTTCAGCGGGAAAGCGGGTAGCTTGTTGTGGGTGCTCACACAGCAAGCGCCCGGTCCCGAGTTCACGTTGCATGTCTGTACTGTATTGTTGCTCCTTGATTAAAGTCGTCTAAGGGCTAAGGTAAACTTTGGGGTGGCTTCCTTTCAAGAAACATAAGTTAATTAAAGAACGGAGGACACGCTTTCATCAAGCTCGCTTAAATTCTTGAGTTTTATTATTATTATTATTATTATTATTATTATTATTATTATTATTATTATTATTATTATTATTATTTCTCATTCTGTACCGTTTCCTGCGAATTCTCTGCTTGTAAAGCACTGTGAAGGGCCGGTTTGTGCAGCGTGTCCCGCTGCGCACCGCAGCACACCCCTCGTCCGTCCCCGTGTGTGTGTGTGGGTGTGTTTCGGCCGTTGTTTGGGTGCAGCTGGGTGGCAGTGACGTTCATTTTTTGTACTCGGCGCTCAGCACAAAGCGAGCGACAGGGGTCACCTGCCTCACGGGACGGGGCACGAGATGGCTCTTAGCCGACCGTGTCGACATGAAACGTGATATTATTCCAACAAAAAAGGACAGCTTTTAAATAAACGGCTGGTTGAACTCGTGAATGGAGAAGGTATGTGAGTGACACTCTGTGCTGGTCTGTGTGCTGTCTTGTGTTACCAGCGCGGGGAGAGGGGCCGGTGTCGAGTGTTAAACCGCCGGGGAGAGAGGGATAGTGGGAGAAGGGGATGGAAGGAGGATACAACACTGACAGCATGGTAAAGCATAGGGAGGCATTGTAAAGCACAGAGAGGTCTGGTAAAGCATAGGGAAGCACTGTAAAGCACAGAGAGGTGTGGTAAAGCATAGGGAAGCATTGTAAAGCACAGAGAGGTATGGTAAAGCATAGGGAAGCATTGTAAAGCACAGAGAGGTGTGGTAAAGCATAGGGAAGCATTGTAAAGCACAGAGAGGTCTGGTAAAGCATAGGGAAGCATTGTAAAGCACAGAGAGGTATGGTAAAGCATAGGGAAGCATTGTAAAGCACAGAGAGGTATGGTAAAGCATAGGCAAGCATTGTAAAGCACAGAGAGGTATGGTAAAGCATAGGGAAGCATTGTAAAGCACAGAGAGGTCTGGTAAAGCATAGGGAAGCATTGTAAAGCACAGAGAGGTGTGGTAAAACATAGGGAAGCATTGTAAAGCACAGAGAGGTCTGGTAAAGCATAGGGAAGCATTGTAAAGCTCAGAGAGGTATGGTAAAGCATAGGCAAGCATTGTAAAGCACAGAGAGGTATGGTAAAGCATAGGGAAGCATTGTAAAGCACAGAGAGGTGTGGTAAAGCATAGGGAAGCATTGTAAAGCACAGAGAGGTCTGGTAAAGCATAGGGAAGCATTGTAAAGCACAGAGAGGTATGGTAAAGCATAGGGAAGCATTGTAAAGCACAGAGAGGTCTGGTAAAGCATAGGGAAGCATTGTAAAGCACAGAGAGGTGTGGTAAAACATAGGCAAGCATTGTAAGGCCCAGTGAGGTAAAAGCATATTAACTTACATGGAAAACCAATGGTAAAAGCAAACTGCAAGATTTTCAGTGTTTCCCTGTGAGCGCTCCGGCACAGCTACACGCTGTCAGTGTTTCCCTGTGAGCGCTCCGGCACAGCTACACGCTGTCAGTGTTTCCCTGTGAGCGCTCCGGCACAGCTACATGCTGTCGGTGTTTCCTGTTTCCCTGTGAGCGCTCCGGCACAGCTACATGCTGTCAGTGTTTCCCTGTGAGCGCTCCGGCACAGCTACATGCTGTCGGTGTTTCCCTGTGAGCGCTCCGGCACAGCTACACGCTGTCGGTGTTTCCTGTTTCCCTGTGAGCGCTCCGGCACAGCTACACGCTGTCAGTGTTTCCTGTTTCCCTGTGAGCGCTCCGGCACAGCTACATGCTGTCAGTGTTTCCTGTTTCCCTGTGAGTGCTCCGGCACAGCTACATGCTGTCGGTGTTTCCCTGTGAGCGCTCCGGCACAGCTACACGCTGTCGGTGTTTCCCTGTGAGCGCTCCGGCACAGCTACACGCTGTCGGTGTTTCCTGTTTCCCTGTGAGCGCTCCGGCACAGCTACACGCTGTCAGTGTTTCCTGTTTCCCTGTGAGCGCTCCGGCACAGCTACACGCTATCAGTGTTTCCCTGTGAGCGCTCCGGCACAGCTACACGCTGTCAGTGTTTCCTGTTTCCCTGTGAGCGCTCCGGCACAGCTACACGCTGTCAGTGTTTCCCTGTGAGCGCTCCGGCACAGCTACATGCTGTCGGTGTTTCCCTGTGAGCGCTCCGGCACAGCTACACGCTGTCGGTGTTTCCCTGTGAGCGCTCCGGCACAGCTACACGCTGTCGGTGTTTCCTGTTTCCCTGTGAGCGCTCCGGCACAGCTACACGCTGTCAGTGTTTCCTGTTTCCCTGTGAGCGCTCCGGCACAGCTACACGCTATCAGTGTTTCCCTGTGAGCGCTCCGGCACAGCTACACGCTGTCAGTGTTTCCTGTTTCCCTGTGAGCGCTCCGGCACAGCTACACGCTGTCAGTGTTTCCCTGTGAGCGCTCCGGCACAGCTACACGCTGTCGGTGTTTCCCTGTGAGCGCTCCGGCACAGCTACACGCTGTCGGTGTTTCCTGTTTCCCTGTGAGCGCTCCGGCACAGCTACACGCTGTCAGTGTTTCCTGTTTCCCTGTGAGCGCTCCGGCACAGCTACACGCTGTCAGTGTTTCCTGTTTCCCTGTGAGCGCTCCGGCACAGCTACACGCTGTCAGTGTTTCCCTGTGAGCGCTCCGGCACAGCTACACGCTGTCAGTGTTTCCCTGTGAGCGCTCCGGCACAGCTACACGCTGTCAGTGTTTCCCTATGAGCGCTCCGGCACAGCTACACGCTGTCGGTGTTTCCTGTTTCCCTGTGAGCGCTCCGGCACAGCTACATGCTGTCAGTGTTTCCTGTTTCCCTGTGAGCGCTCCGGCACAGCTACATGCTGTCAGTGTTTCCTGTTTCCCTGTGAGCGCTCCGGCACAGCTACACGCTGTCAGTGTTTCCTGTTTCCCTGTGAGCGCTCCGGCACAGCTACACGCTGTCAGTGTTTCCTGTTTCCCTGTGAGCGCTCCGGCACAGCTACACGCTGTCGGTGTTTCCCTGTGAGCGCTCCGGCACAGCTACATGCTGTCAGTGTTTCCTGTTTCCCTGTGAGCGCTCCGGCACAGCTACATGCTGTCAGTGTTTCCTGTTTCCCTGTGAGCGCTCCGGCACAGCTACACGCTGTCAGTGTTTCCTGTTTCCCTGTGAGCGCTCCGGCACAGCTACACGCTGTCAGTGTTTCCTGTTTCCCTGTGAGCGCTCCGGCACAGCTACACGCTGTCGGTGTTTCCCTGTGAGCGCTCCGGCACAGCTACACGCTGTCGGTGTTTCCTGTTTCCCTGTGAGCGCTCCGACACAGCTACATGCTGTCAGTGTTTCCTGTTTCCCTGTGAGCGCTCCGACACAGCTACATGCTGTCAGTGTTTCCCTGTGAGCACTCCAGCACAGCTACACGCTGTCAGAGTTTCCTGTTTCCCTGTGAGCACTCCGGCACAGTTACACACTGTCAGTGTTTCCCGTTTCTCTGTGAGTGCTCCGCCACAGTTACACGCTGTCAGTGTTTCTCTGTGAGTGCTCCGGCACAGCTACACACTGTCAGTGTTTCTCTGCTATGTATGACAGGAGGGACAGACTGTATCAGGGACTTTACTGGTTTTGTGAGGTCAGGAGAGACAGGGTCAGGTTTGCTGTTTACCGGTTTTGTGAGGAGAGGAGAGGTTTCCTGGTCAGCTCTTTTGCAGTTGAGCATCGTGTCCCCGGGTATCACAGGCACCATGAGACTCGACTGCACTGTTTGCACAGCAGTGGATGACAGCTCCATGTCATGTATGAACAGGACTACGTGACGCATTTGGAGGGACAGGAGTGACAGGTGAGAGGAGGCAGCCCCGGTTCACTGTGGGGTTGGGAGGAGGCAGCCCAGATTCAGTGTGGGGGTGAAAGGAGGCAGCCCCGATTCACTGTGGGGGTGAGAGGAGGCAGCCCTGATTCACTGCTGGGGTTAGACAGCCCTGATTCACTAAATCTACAAGCTTGTTGCAATTGGCTCCCTTTGTTTAGGTGTCACATTCTGAACTCCAGAAGGCCACGAGGATCGAGCAATTAAACACTGCTGTGTAGAGACAAATTCTTTTTATGTTATAAATATTATACCCTAACTTAACCAGGATTGTGAATTCATTCTGTTTAGAATGCGTGTGTGCATGTGTGTGGTGCTGCACCGCCATCTAGTGGACTCAATGTTAAACTGCAGCCTCCAGTGTTAGTTCACTACATTGGGGTCCTCATTCTATCTATTTATTTCTCTAAATATATCTACCTACCTCAGTCTATGTGTACTCTCTCTCTCTCTCTCTCTCTCTCTCTCTCTTTATTAGGCTATATATTCTCTCTTTCTATCTCGATCTCGTTTATCTCTCTCTATAGTTCTTTCTCTCTGTCTTTATTAGCCTATTTCTCTATATATTGTTCTGTATCTAGTTCATTCTATATATTCTCTCTGTATATCTATACACCCTCCTCTCCCTATACTAGGAACATTTTACATGGAACCAGCACAGAGAGAATGTCCCTGAATATCAAAGTTGTTCGGACCGTCGGGGAGCGTGAATTGCACCCATTCCAACTGTCAGAAAACAGCAGAAAAGTGTTTCATTAGTTTGTAGCGATCTCGGTTAACGCATCACACAGGTGAGGCAATCCACACACAGGCGGAGGTCGGGCGCGAACTCGGCATTGCTACAGTGGCGTCAGCAGTGGACACACGTACCCCGGCACGCACTCGTCGGACTGTAGCCTGGTGAGCAAGTCCGGGGCAGGTAGGTGACGCAATCACATACGAAGACATAAGCCCGATATACGCTCCTTGCAATGGAGCCGGTGTTACAGGCTAATTCTCACCCCGGGTGAGTTCTGTAGGCTCAACCTCACCCTGTCAGGCTAATTCTCACTACTCTTCTGGGAGGGTGCACATTAGCCTGGGCCAATTCTCACCCCAGTACTCTGTACATAGCACAATCATTTTCATTGTACGATAACTAATCTAAGCTAAGCAGCAGTAGGACATATATTTGTGAATGCTCTGTTTTTTTTTTAAATGCATTTTTATTGAAATAAACAAAGAAAATGTACAGAAAGTAGAAAAAAAACAGAATAGTGAACATATTATAATGGAAGCCAGGGGGTGGGCTTTATACAATTACAAAAAGATATTAAATAGGTTACATACATGAAGTGTCTTCAAGGCTTTTTTTATTATTGGACATCTTAATAACCTTAATGTACTGTTCCATTTCTTTTACAAAAAGAAAAAAGAAAGGTTTCTGATTAGAGAATTTACACTTGTGAACATGAAATTTTGCCATTAGAATAATCAAGTTTATAATGTAATACTCATTATTTTCACTGGTCTTATAGTTAGTGAAACCAAACAGTACATTACCAATATGAAATTTAAGTTTTTTTCTTTTTTAATATTATTGTTGGTGAAAGTAATTACATCTTTCCAAAATCTACAATTCCAAAATAAATGCCACACTGTTTCAGTGGAGTCCTTACAGAATGAGCAGCTCAGGTCGATACCATGTTTCAGTTTCTTTAAATAGTTTTTAACAGGATAACATTTATGTATTATTTTATAAGAAACTTCTTTAACTTTGTTAGTTAATAAGTACTTGTTGGATAAAATCCAAACTTTTTTCCAGTCAATACCTTCAATAAACCCGTCCCAATATGAAATAACATAAGGGATGGATACTAGATCATTTTGGAAAAGAGATCTTATATGCTTATTATTTTTAGAATGATCTATAAAACAATATTTTCCAATAAAAGTTTTACAAGGGTCTATGGAAGGTGGAGGGCAAGATAATACTTTCAAATCATTTTTCAGTAAAGTGATCACTCCTCTAGGGAGAGCATCAAAAATAATGGCAAACTCCTTTGCTGTAATAGGTAATTTAAAGGTGGACAAGAATTCTGTATAGTTAAGAAGATTGCCATTACATTTAAATAATTGAGTAACTAATATGATGCCATTATTAAACCAATTGGGGAAAAATAAGGACTTATGCTTATAGCAAATATCCTTATTATTCCAAATGAAATATTTGTGTGGAGAAAAGTTATGTTTATAAATTAAAGACCAAGAAAGAAGCATTTGTTTGTGAAAATTTGATAACTTGATGGGAATTTTTTCAATATTGTAATTACATATTAATAGAAAGCTTAGACCACCAAGATTATTAAAAATATATGCAGGAATAAAGTTCCAAGTTGAAGATGGATTTTTAATAAACTGTTTAATCCAATTTATTTTAAAGGTATTGTTTAAGGTAGAAAAATCAAGAAAGTTAAGTCCTCTATATTCATGATTGTTCATTATTACTGATTTTCTAATATAATGAGTTTTGTTCTTCCAGATAAAGTTAAATAAGATTCTATCAACCATACTACTGATGTCTTTTGATACATCCAGAGAAAGAGCTGCATAACTCAGCCTAGAAATACCTTCAGCCTTAGCAAGCAAAATCCGACCTTTCAGAGACAAATCTCTTTGCAACCATTGGTTTATTATTATTATTATTATTTATTTCTTAGCAGACGCCCTTATCCAGGGCGACTTACAATCGTAAGCAAATACATTTCAAGTGTTACAATACAAGTAATACAATGAGAGCAAGAAATACAATAACTTTTGTTCAAGTGTGACAAACCACAATTCAATAATACAGCAGATAATAGTGATAGTTACATCAGGATATGATTAAATAGTGATAGTTACATCAGGATGTGATTAAATACAAAGTACTACAGGTTAAACACTTGGCAGATTACAGTATTCTGAAGTACAGGATTAAATGCAGTAAAATAGGGGGCAGATAAGAGCAAAATAAAGCACATTTAAATGAAGGGTGATAGTGTCCCAGGATACAAACAGAGGAGTTCTACAGGTGCTGTTTGAAGAGGTGAGTCTTAAGGAGGCGCCGGAATGTGGTCAGGGACTGGGCAGTCCTGACATCTGTAGGAAGGTCATTCCACCACTGCGGAGCAAGGGTGGAGAAGGAGCGGGCTCTGGAGGCAGGGGAGCAGTCAAAAATTGTCAAAAATTGACTGGTTTAATTTATGTTGTGTCTTTTCAATAAGATGATTAAAATTTAGAGAGCACCTAGTTTTTTTTTATCTTTATTTATAATAATTCCTAAATAGTTTATTTCGTTTTTAATTGGGATTTCTGATATAAACGAATCAGAAATAGGTAATAATTCACATTTTTTTATATTTAAGTATAAACCTGAGGCTTTTGAGAATGAATTAATTATGTTAATAGCTATTGGTATCTGAGATTTATTTTTCAGAAAAAGAGTTGTATCATCTGCCACTTGACTTATAATTATTTGTTTCTCTGCGATGGAAATACCCTGCAAACCATTATTAATGATATGGACTGCCAGGAGCTGCATTGCAAGTAAAAACAAATAAGGTGAAATAGGGCAACCCTGTCGGATGCCACGTTGTATAGTAAATCTTTGCGAGGTACCATGACCTAATTTAATTGAGCTATTATTATTTTTCTAAAGCGTTTTAATTACTTTAATAAAAAAAAAACTCCAAAGCCAAATTTTTCAAGAGCGTTAACGATGAAAAGGTGTTCAACTGTGTCGAAAGCCTTGTAAAAATCAAGAAAGAGAATAAAACTTTCTTCCAATACCAGAATAATCTAAGATATCTAATACTAATCTAATATTATTTGTAATATGTCTATTTTTCATAAAACCTGATTGTGTTTCATCTATTATTGTACATCATCATATGGAAGGAAACGTAAATGGATGGAGACACATATGGATCACATTAGTTTACTGTAAAGCTACGTCTTAGTTGGTGCTTATCTTGGCGAGAGCCGAGTTCAAATCAGCATGAAGTTTTAACATCTACTCTCGTGTAATGGAAATCTTAAGAGCTATTTTTATTCTTGTGGCAAAAATCAAAGCTAAAATGTTATAATCGTTGTTGAGAAGACTTATGGGCCTCCAATTATCAAGTAAGAGAAGATCTTTTTTAGGTTTTAGGTATTAAGGTAATTAGTCCCTGGTTCAGGGTTTGTGGTAGAGATTCTATATTTATACTTTCTAAATATAACTTGTATAAAAAAAATGGATACCTGTTTTACAAACATTTTATAAAATTCAGCGGTAATACCATCATTTCCTGGTGATTTATTATTTTTAAGATTTGCAATGGAGTCAACAATTTCTTGTATAAGAATGGGACCATCACAAAAACTTTTTTTCATCTGCATTAATAGTTTTAACATTACCTATTAATTAAAAAAAATCTCTAGTAGAATCTTCACAGACATTAGACTTATATAAGTTCTGATAGAAATTTGAACATTGTGCGGCTATTTTCTTTGGGTTATTTGTGATACTGCCATCCACAACAAGTTGAGTAATGGAGTTTTTTCCATTCTAAAGAAAAAAGAAGAATTTGTGAATGCTCTGTAAAAGGTACAGGGAAAAAGACTGTGACGTAGACAAAATAAGCAATGTTTCATACACTACAAACCAATAATCTTGTTTAGAGCAATCCTGGACAACATAACATTACATCATATATATATATATATATATTATATATATATATATATATATATATATATATATATATATATATATAGACACACACACACACACACAGAGCATTAAAATAAACTTATCACTATTATAACACTTTTTTTTTTTAAAAAAAGGTATATAAATGATGGACATTGACGAAATGTTTTTGGTTTCTTTTTAATCACTCGATCATTCATCCTTGACCATGACACGCTTGAGTGACTGTGACTGAAGCAGATGCACTTAATCACCTAATTAGTGAGACAGCTGATTGGATATGGAGTGATTTCAGCTGTTGAATTGCAAGCTTGAATAAAAGCAATAAAGAAAATCACAGAAAAAAAACAATATGCCACGTCTGTCAAGAGAGCAGCGCCTTCGTGCGATCGGCATGTTGGAGGCTGGACTAGGGCAGCGTGCTGTGGCTCGTTGTCTTGGGTGCTCACAGCCAACGATTTCAAACCTGGCGAGACGGTATGACACACTCTGACAGGCCACGAACTGGGAGACCGAGAGTCCCAACACCTGCCCGAGATCCACAGATCATTCTGCAGCGTCTTCGTGATGTCAATTGTTAATCAGCACGATAAAAAGTCACTGCACCTGCTCTAAAACAGAGTTTGTCATTTTTCGATCACATCTAGTGAATTTTATCCAAATGTAAGTGATACGTTTCTTTTTATACAAGTTAAAGAACTTATATAAAATGAGCTGTACTTCGCTAGAAAATCGAATACAGACGCGTTTGTATAAGTTATAGAGGCACACCCCCAACACCCAGCCTCTGGGCGTGTTTGTAGGGCTATACGGCGCAGCTCTGGCTGACGCGAAGCACAGGACCGAACATGCGCGTTGGTCGTGACAGAATGGAGCAGGCAGCCGATAAAACTGAGTCCGGGGACCGGGGAGCGGTGGAGCAGCGGGCAGGTGAGGACACGCACTCTCACAAACTGGACCAGTTTTACTCGGTGTCGCTGCCTGCACTTCTAACAAGGAGTAACAGCGCTCCTGCTATACGAAGAGTTTACTTAGAGATGACTTCCGATACAGCCCTGTTAGTTTAATGCAAGACGTTTCACTTTTAATAATAACTTAAACTAATTATTCACTGATCGATAAAACAGTGGATTTAATACCACCAGAGGCTGCATTCAAACGACACCATTAGCAGTGTCAATAGTCGCTGTACTAATTGTGATTAAACTTGGTAATAACATTATTTACATAAGTTATTGAGAGGATCAGATTCCGTCTATATTGGAAGTGTGTGTCACTACAGTCACGTGTCTGTATGTACGTATATCTGGACAATCAGTTATTCCGCTGACATGAAACTTGTTTTTAACATTACTTTTATGATAGTGATCAGAGACCGGGGCTAGGGGTGTGTCTGTCTGTACGTCTGTCCACCAGAGGGCGCGGCTCAATTACATCGCGCTCCACACAGATTGTGAAGCTCATTAAAACCTCGCCCTGCCAGCCTGTGTTGAACAGCGGCACTCTGCAGGGCGTCTCCTGGAACACGTTATCAGTATAACAATAGCACTGGCTGGATAAGATGGAGTCGATGCCAGGGCAATCAGAGGCAGTGATGTGTCACTGTAAAGAAACAAATCAGATGGCTTGTCATTTTTTATACCAATTCCAAGTTTCACATTTTGGTCTTTGATGGTGTGTGAGTGCCGTGAGTGGGGCTGTATCTTCAGCACAGACAGACCCCTGAGGTTTTGGACGCCCCGTTCCTCCTCTCTCCCCTCCCCTCTCATCTCCTCCTCTCTCCCCTCCCCTCTCCTCTCCTCCTCTACTCTCTACTCCCCTCCCCTCCTCTCTCCTGTCCCCTCCCCTCTCCTCTCACTCTCTCACTCCCCTCCTCTCCTCCTCTCTCCCCTCCCCTCTCCTCTCCTCCTCTCTCCTCCTCTACTCTCTACTCCTCTCTCCTGTCCCCTCCCCTCTCCTCTCACTCTCACTCCCCTCCTCTCCTCCTCTCTCCCCTCCCCTCTCCTCCCCTCCTCTCTCCTGTCCCCTCTCCTCTCACTCCCCTCCTCTCCTCCTCTCTCCCCTCCCCTCTCAACTCCTCCTCTCTCCCCTCCCCTCTCCTCTCCTCCTCTACTCTCTACTCCCCTCCCCTCCTCTCTCCTGTCCCCTCCCCTCTCCTCTCACTCTCTCACTCCCCTCCTCTCCTCCTCTCTCCCCTCCCCTCTCCTCTCCTCCTCTCTCCTCCTCTACTCTCTACTCCTCTCTCCTGTCCCCTCCCCTCTCCTCTCACTCTCACTCCCCTCCTCTCCTCCTCTCTCCCCTCTCCTCCCCTCCTCTCTCCTGTCCCCTCTCCTCTCACTCTCACTCCCCTCCTCCCCTCCTCTCTCCCCTCCCCTCTCCTCTCCTCTACCGTCCCCTCCCCTCTCCTCTCACTTTTACTCCCCTCCTCTCCTCCTCTCTCCCCTCTCCTCTCCCCTTCCCTCTCCTCTCACTCTCACTCCCCTCCTCTCCTCCTCTCTCCCCTCCCCTCTCCTCTCACTTTTACTCCCCTCCTCTCCTCCTCTCTCCCCTCTCCTCTCCCCTTCCCTCTCCTCTCACTCTCACTCCCCTCCTCTCCTCCTCTCTCCCCTCCCCTCTCCTCTCCTCCTCTCTCCTCCTTTACTCTCTACTCTCCTCCCCTCCTCTCTCCCCTCCCCTCTCCTCTCCTCCTCTCTCCCCTACCGTCCCCTCCCCTCTCCTCTCACTCTCACTCCCCTCCTCTCCCCTCTCCTCTCCCCTTCCCTCTCCTCTCCCCTCCCGTCCCCTCCCCTCCCCTCTCCTCTCACTCTCACTCCCCTCCTCTCCTCTCCTCTCCCCTCTCCTCTCCCCTTCCCTCTCACTCCCCTCCTCTCCTCTCCTCTCCCCTCTCCTCTCCCCTACCGTTCCCTCCCCTCTCCTCTCACTCTCATTCCCCTCCTCTCCTCTCCCCTCTCCTATCCCCTACCATCCCCTCCCCTCTCCTCTCACTCTCACTCCCCTCCTCTCCTCTCCCCTCCCCTCTCCTCCTCTCTCCTCCTTTACTCTCTACTCCCCTCCCCTCCTCTCTCCCCTCTCCTCTCCCCTCCCGTCCCCTCCCCTCTCCTCTCACTTTTACTCCCCTCCTCTCCTCTCCCCTCTCCTCTCCTCTACCGTCCCCTCCCCTCTCCTCTCACTCTCACTCCCGTCCTCTCCTCCTCTCTCCCCTCTCCTCTCCCCTTCCCTCTCCTCTCCCGATCCCGTCCCCTCCCCTCTCCTCTCACTCTCACTCCCCTCCTCTCCTCTCCTCTCCCCTCTCCTCTCCCCTTCCCTCTCACTCCCCTCCTCTCCTCTCCTCTCCCCTCTCCTCTCCCCTACCGTTCCCTCCCCTCTCCTCTCACTCTCATTCCCCTCCTCTCCTCTCCCCTCTCCTATCCCCTACCATCCCCTCCCCTCTCCTCTCACTCTCACTCCCCTCCTCTCCTCTCCCCTCCCCTCTCCTCCTCTCTCCTCCTTTACTCTCTACTCCCCTCCCCTCCTCTCTCCCCTCTCCTCTCCCCTCCCGTCCCCTCCCCTCTCCTCTCACTTTTACTCCCCTCCTCTCCTCTCCTCTCCCCTCTCCTCTCCTCTACCGTCCCCTCCCCTCTCCTCTCACTCTCACTCCCGTCCTCTCCTCCTCTCTCCCCTCTCCTCTCCCCTTCCCTCTCCTCTCCCGATCCCGTCCCCTCCCCTCTCCTCTCACTCTCACTCCCCTCCTCTCCTCTCCTCTCCCCTTCCCTCTCCTCTCCTCTACCGTCCCCTCTCCTCTCACTCTCACTCCCCTCCTCTCCTCCTCTCTCCCCTCTCCCCTTCCCTCTCCTCTTCCCTCCCGTCCCCTCCCCTCTCCTCTCACTCTCACTCCCCTCCTCTCCTCTCCCCTCTCCTCTCCTCTACCGTCCCCTCCCCTCTCCTCTCACTCTCACTCCCCTCCTCTCCTGCTCTCTCCCCTCTCCTCCTCCCTTTCCCTCTCCTCTCCTCTACCGTCCCCTCCCCTCTCCTCTCACTCTCACTCCCCTCCTCTCCTCCTCTCTCCCCTCTCCTCTCCCCTTCCCTCTCCTCTCACTCTCACTCCCCTCCTCTCCTCTCCTCTCCCCTCTCCTCTGCCCTACCGTCCCCTCCCCTCTCCTTTCACTTTCACTCCCCTCCTCTCCTCTCCTCTCCCCTCTCCTCCTCCCTTTCCCTCTCCTCTCCTCTACCGTCCCCTCCCCTCTCCTCTCACTCTCACTCCCCTCCTCTCCTCCTCTCTCCCCTCTCCTCTCCTCTTCCCTCTCCTCTCCCCTACCGTTCCCTCCCCTCTCCTCTCACTCTCACTCCCCTCCTCTCCTCTCCCCTCTCCTCTCCCCTACCATCCCCTCCCCTCTCCTCTCACTCTCACTCCCCCCTCTCCTCTCCCCTCCCCTCTCCTCTCCTCCTCTCTCCTCCTTTACTCTCTACTCCCCTCCCCTCCTCTCTCCCCTCTCCTCTCCCCTCCCGTCCCCTCCCCTCTCCTCTCACTTTTACTCCCCTCCTCTCCTCTTCTCTCCCCTCTCCTCTCCCCTCCCATCCCCTCCCCTCTCCTCTCACTCTCACTCCCCTCCTCTCATCCTCTCTCCCCTCTCCTCTCCCCTACCGTCCCCTCCCCTCTCCTCTCAATCTCACTCCTCTCCTCTCCTCTCCCCTCTCCTCTCCCCTCCCCTCTCCTCTCCTCCTCTCTCCTCCTCTACTCTCTACTCCCCTCCCCTCCTCTCTCCCCTCCCCTCTCCTCTCCTCCTCTCACCCCTCTCCTCTCCCCTCCCGTCCCCTCCCCTCTCCTCTCACTTTCACCCCCCTCCTCTCCTCTCCTCTCCCCTCTCCTCTCCTCTCCCGTCCCCTCCCCTCTCCTCTAACTCTCACTCCCCTCCTCTCCTCTTCTCTCCCCTCTCCTCTCCTCTCCCGTCCCCTCCCCTCTCCTCTCACTCTCACTCCCCTCCTCTCCCCTCTCTCTGTGTGCTGGTCTCTGAACTCATCTTCTTGTTTCAGATGCAGTGGAGGGCTGCCCCCCTGTGGTGCCTCGCTCAGAGTGGGGGGCCCGGCCCCCGAGGCTCTCGGAGAGCATGCAGGTCCCGGCAGCGCTGGCAGTGATTCACCACACAGCCATGCCGCTTGGCCACACCCACTCCGCCTGCTGCGTGCAGCTCCGGAACATCCAGCGGCTGCACATGGATGAGCGCGGCTGGAACGACATTGGCTACAAGTGAGACAGGAGAGCACTCGGGAGCAAGGGGTCTGGGGCAGGAGCAGGGGGGTCTGGGGCAGGAGCAGGGGGCCTGGGGCAGGAGCAGGGGGTCTGGGGCAGGGGCAGGGGGTCTGGGGCAGGAGCAGGGGGTCTGGAGCAGGAGCAGGGGGTCTGGGGCAGGAGCAGGGGGTCTGGGGCAGGATCAGGGGGTCTGGGGCAGGAGCAGAGGTCTGTGGTAGGAGCAGGGGGTCTGGGGCAGAAGCAGGGGGTCTGGGGCAGGAGCATTGTGTCTGGGCAGGAGCAGGGGGTCTGGGGTAGGAGCAGGGGGTCTGGGGCAGGAGCAGGGTGTCTGGGGCAGGAACATTGTGTCTGGGCAGGACCAGGGGGTCTGGGGTAGGAGCAGGGGGTCTGGGGCAGGAGCAGGGTGCCTGTGGCAGGAGCAGGGGGTCTGGGGCAGGAGCAGGGGGTCTGGGGCAGGAGCATTGTGTCTGGGCAGGACCAGGGGGTCTGGGGTAGGAGCAGGGGGTCTGGGGCAGGAGCAGGGTGCCTGTGGCAGGAGCAGGGGGTCTGGGGCAGGAGCAGGGAGTCTGGGGCAGGAGCAGGGTAGGGGTCAATTAATTTTTTTCAATTCCAGTTCTGATTTATTTTACAATATAGGCTTTATTGAGCAAATATGCATACAACTTGTCAAACACATGTGCACCTTGTTAACAAACCATGCAGTTCTACAAGGTGTACATGTGTTTGACAAGCTGGATGTATGTTTGCTCAATAAAGCCTACGTTGTAAAATTGGAACTGACTAAAAGGGAATAGGAATTAGAATTGGAAAATTAGGATTTTAAAAAGGAACTGCAAATGGAACTGCAATTGAAGAAAAGGAATTGACTCTAACCCTGGTTAGGATAACATGCAGAGAGCAAGGAGCTACAAACTTCACTCCCTTTCAGGAGCCCCATTCAAAATATAGGCACCCTGATGATCTGATTGTGTCTGCATGGCTGCCTGTCTGTCCATCCGTCTGTCTGTGTGTTTCTCTGTACACAGTGAACACAATAACTACCTTGATCTTTCAGCAATCTTCACCAAGCTTTTATCATACACTCCTTTCCTGGCTATAATCTGCTAAGATTGATTTTATTGTGACAGATATGTACCCTGTCGGGTGCTGTCTGATTACTAGGACACTCTGCACGGGTCTGCGTGACATAATTTTGCTATTGCAATTACATAGATCTGCCAAAGTGTCTGTTTTGCAGTGTACTGATTGGCTGTGGTTGTGTTTGCAGCTTCCTGATTGGTCCGGACGGCACAGTGTATGAGGGGCGGGGCTGGGGTGTGGAAGGTGCTCACACTCGCATGTTCAATAACAAGGCGCTGGGCATCGCGCTCATGGGCTGCTTCACCGGTGAGGCTGCACAGTCTGGTCTTGTGCCTTTCTTTGAGATTGCATGTGTGTCTGTGGTTCTGTAGTATGTTGATGTTGTGCATTGTGTTGATGCTGTGAGGTTGTATATTGCATTGATGTTATGTATTGTGTTAATGTTGTGTGTCTGTGTATTGTGTTGATGCTGTATTGTGTTGATGTTGTGTTGCTGTGTATTGTGTTGATGCTGTATTGTGTTGATGTTGTGTATTCTGTTGCTGCTGTGAGGTTATGTATTGCGTTGATGTTATGTATTGTGTTAATGTTGTGTATTGTGTTAATGTTGTGTGTCTGTGTATTGTGTTGATGCTGTATTGTGTTGATGTTGTGTTGCTGTGTATTGTGTTGATGTTGTGTATTCTGTTGCTGCTGTGAGGTTGTGTATTGTGTTGATGCTGTGTGGCTGTCTTGATATTGTGTCGTTGTGTTGATGTTGTGTATTGTGTTGATGCTGCGTGGTTGTATATTGTGTTGATGTTATGTATTGTGTTAATGTTGTGTGTCTGTGTATTGTGTTGATGCTGTATTGTGTTGCTGCTGTGAGGTTGTGTATTGTGTTGATGCTGTGTGGCTGTCTTGATATTGTGTCGTTGTGTTGATGTTGTGGATTGTGTTGTCTGTGTGTTATAGACTCGGCCCCCAGCCTGGAGGCTCTCTCTTCGGCCCGCAGGCTGCTCCACTGCGGGGTGTCTCTGGGGTACCTGCTCCCTGCCTTCACCCTGAAGGGGCACCGTGACCTGGGCAGCACTCAGTGCCCCGGAGACAAGCTGCACAGCTCCATCCGACAGTGGGCAAGCTACCGACCCTGAGGGGCTACTGCCACACCATCCACCAGGGGGCAGGAGAGAGACCCTGAGGAGACAGGGGCCGGCTCAAAGAGAGCGGGGCAGGAAAGGGGAGCCCCCTTCCTAGGCCTTCAGAAGGGATTGAGGGGTGAGGGTGGAGGCGGTGAGGCCCGGTGAGGGGGCTTTCGATGGCTACTCCTCACCTCTATGGAGATGAGAAATGATTTTGATTTTTCTGTGAAAAACAGACAGTAAATAAATAATATGAAAGTAAACGAAGTCTGCGCCTCTTAGTCTGAGTTTCTTCAGTCCTTTTCTTCTTGGTTTCAAAGGAATACAGTGGCAATGGTAACTCATATAAAGCAGTTGAATGGGTTCTTATACTGATTTAGTAAAGGTGGTGTCTAGAGTCTCATTCAGTCCTGCGGGTGTTACTGTGTGCTTCCCCTGCAGTGCTTGTGTGTGGATACCATTGTTACTGCACATTCCTTTCATGCATCATCCTGCAAGCAGGCGAAGAGGGGAAAGCTGAAGTTCAAACTCATGAAGGGGACCCTGAGAGTCTTCTTTTTTTATTTTGGTTTTGGGACATAAAATGACATCTTTTATAAAAAGTTTCCCGCAAAGTGTAATAAATCACAGTGAGGGCATTGTGAAGCACAGAGAGGTATGGTGAAGCATATTTAAAAAGCATGGTAAACTATGTAAATGTATAGTATAGGGCAAAACTTCAAAATGACCCCTGGTGAACTTTTATAAGAAGAGTCTCGAAGGTTTCTGTTAGTTTCGACTTTATTCTCCACTCTCATCCGTACAGCTGGCAGGGTTTAGTGTGTTTAGATGGGAGGAGAATGTCTTCAGTTTTTCACCCATGTTTGCCATTCAGCATGTTCCCAAGCTAATATTTAATAGTAAAGTAAACAGACAGGCAGTCAGACAGAGAGAGTATACGGGTCCCCATTTTTGACCACAGCCCCTATAAACAAGCATGGGGATCCCATATTTTTCTAGCTGTATATGAAATGCCATCACCCAAGAAAACAGACATTTGCGCTCTTCCAAAACACAGTGACAAAGATAAGTCAAATACATCCATAAATTAAGCGTTTTAATAAATCCTATGCGACAAACTTTACCGATGCTACAGGTTTGGATTGATTAAACCGGCTTTAGTAGTACCAGGTCGGGGTGCAAGTACGGGTTAAAGCGCAAGATGTTGTTTTTAAATGTCAATTCTGCATCCAGAGCTGTGTTTTATTTAAATGTGATACCAAATGAACCAGGAATATACTGTGGCCTGGTTTAGTTGGTAAAACGCCTGATCCTCTGATATGTATGCCTGGGAGGGGAAAGCCGTGGGACCTGGCTGTGTATGGTCCGAATCCTATGAACTAATAAATGTGCTGTGCTTGTACCGCCGCTAATGGAAGTCGACTCATTTCTTTTACATTCCCCACCACGATTGCCAGCTATCCAGGTTTACAACGCCCAAGAAGACTAGTTTTCTAATTTAAATTTGTTTGAACTATTCAGCACAGGGTTTTTCTTCTGTTAAAAACAACTATGTTTTTTTTAACTTTTTAATAATCAATGCATCCATCAGGTTACCGTTAAAAAATGACGACGTGATTAATCTAAAGAAAAAGGTTTGCCGATTGCACATGGTTGAGAATGTGATCTTTATTGCCAACGAGGTGACAGAAGTTATTTGATGTCGTATTATTATTATTATTTATTTCTTAGCAGACGCCCTTCTCCAGGGCGACTTACAATATCACATTATTTTTACATACAATTACCCATTTATACAGTTGGGTTTTTACTGGAGCAATCTAGGTAAAGTACCTTGCTCAAGGGTACAGCAGCAGCGTCCCCCACCTGGGATTGAACCCGCAACCCTCCAGTCAAGAGTCCAGAGCCCTAACCACTACTCCACACTGCTGCCCGTCGTAGCTATACTCAATTCTGTCGTTTTTAGTAGTGAGTAATGATGATCAGTGACACTCCAAAGTGAGACTGCAGCTGGTAAGCTGTGTTATGACATGGTAATTAACTCATTCAGAATTCTTTCGGTTAACTGCTAGTATTTTTTCAGCATATGCTGTTTAACATATTCGCGGAGAGCTTATATAACTATAAACTTCCTTTTTGAAGGAGGTGTATTTGGGAAGCTTGTCGATATTTCATACGCTGTCCCTTTAAGAGCCGTGTGTGGCTCGTCATCGTTTTGGAAAGGAAGCCGGAAGGTATCTGTTCAGTAGAGCGCGGAGATTCTTGTTGCAATGTGTCGTTTTTAACACAGTAAGTAAGAGGGGCTGCAGGGGGACGAGTACCTAAACAAACGAGAGGGCTGAGGGCAGGAGACGGAATTCACAGGAAATATGAACACCGATTCATTTCATTGTTAATCGTAGTTATAATATTGCACCTGTGTGGTCGCGGCTCCGGGCAAAGGGACGTTTTTTTTTTTTTTCTGCAGAGCGTTTGAATATCTTTCAGACAGACTGACAGCCTGTACCGCTTTGCATCTGGACTGGTTCCACCATATTGCGCATTGTCAGTGTAATACCCCGGTGACTAGGGGGAGTTAGTAACATAAGGGTTTACTGTGTGCGCTGCTGTGGTCGCTCTGTTTTCTTTTTACTGTACAGAAATTGGTATCCTTATTGCATCGCCTATGCGTTAACATGACCTGCTGTGCATTGATAACGGCGATATAGTAATTGACTGAGTCAAATAAATAATAATAATAATAATAATAATAATAATAATAATAATAATAATAGGGCTATAAGATTGTGTTCATTTCCCATTTAACCCATTGCTATCGGAGTGGAATATGATTTTGAATTACACGTCACAGGATGAGGGGGTCTCGAAATGAAAACGACGTTTTGTCTTAAAATATAAGTAAGTTGTTTTTATTATTATTATTATTATTATTATTATTATTATTATTATTAACATGTAAATACTATACAGTGCCTATCTGAATTTAAATACAAGCGTGTCTCAGCATTTTAAACGCTAGGACAACACGTGATAGTACTTGACGGTAACGTCAATTATATTTTGGTAATGGATGTCTGAAGACAGAAACTCGTTACTTGACTTCAATATTAAATGAATCCCAGTCTTGTCTGTGGATACAGCCTGACGTCACGCAACCACAAGGGGTCCCAGTGTGTCATGCTACAGTGATACATGCTGGTGACGTCATATTGCGCGAAGGAAGGTGCAATTCTAAGTTCAAGTCGGAGATTCTTTCCCGAACCCCCGTTCAAATACTGTTTTTCAAATAAGTAACAATAAAAGAAAATAATGTAAAATAAATAAGTGCCTTCTTTCTTTCGTTGTTGCACTTGTTAATTATTCAGCCAAATTAACATGAGCACTGAAGTAGACTACATAAGTTAATGTTAGTCACTAGGTACATTGATCTTAGTTCATTTTAGTTAGCACTAGTTAATAGTAGTTGCATTAGGCTCCTGTCTGCTCTTCCAAGTCCCGGCGGGTTTGAAGATGTCGAAAGGAGGGCGGAGGTTCAGAGCTGCGGCCCCGGTCAGTCCAGGCAGCTTGACGGGCCGGTGTGACCCGGTCGGGAGACCCCGGGCCCGGGTGCTGCTGTGCGGGCTGTGCGTGGTTCTGGCTGTGGCGGGGATGCTGGGAGTGTACCTGTCTATTGACACGCTGGACAGCGTGCGTCCACACCCCGCAGACTGGACGAGAGACAAGGTGAGCCGCAGGGCGCTTCCAAACAGCTCTTACTTCTGCAGGGTTTTGTGACATCTGAAGGTATTGAGATTATATAAGCAACTCGCATTCTGTGAGCCTATTAATAATAACAAGGCTCCCATTGCACAGCAGTGTGAGAGCCAGTCCAGATTTTACATTCACTCTGAATTTAGTAGTAGTAATACAAATAATAATAACAATAAGATTCCTGTTGCACAGCACTCTGAGCCTCCTCTCTCTCTTCCCTCTCCCAGCTGTCTCACTTGCCCAGCAGGGTCTCTGCTAGCCAGGTTCGTCGGCTGGTGTCTCGTGTGGACCTGAGCCGGCTCTGGGAGACTCATCTGCGCCCCCTGCTGGTGGAGAGGCTGCCTGGCAGTCCGGGGAGCAGCGCAGTGAGACAGGTGAACACTCTGAAACACCCTCCCCTCCTCTACCACTCCCCCCTCCTGGATGTTGACTTGTTTTCCTCTCTCTCAGCACCTCCTCTCCTCTCTGCGCTCCCTCTCTGCTGGCTGGACGGTGGAGGTTGACTCGTTCTCCTCTCTCACACCTCGAGGCCGGGTCTCCTTCTCCAATGTTCTGGCTGTGCTGGATCCCGAAGCTCCACGACGCCTCCTGCTGGCCTGTCATTATGACTCCAAGAAGCTTCCTGGGGGGCCCTTCCTAGGGGCCAGTGACTCGGCCGTGCCTTGTGCCATGCTGCTGGAGCTCGCCTCCGCGCTGGACACCATGCTGGGAGCAGCACGACACCGGGTGAGAGGAAGGAGATGGGATTGAAGGAGAGGGGAGGGAGAGGGGAGGGGAGGGAATGCTCACTGACAGCCTCGCTGCTGTTCTCCTGTCTGGTGCAGAAGGCTGTGTTGACTCTCCAGTTGGTGTTCTTCGATGGGGAGGAGGCCTTCGAGGAGTGGACTGCCACTGACTCTCTGTACGGGTCACGCCACCTCGCTGAGCTCATGGGGAGAACCAAGCACCCCCCCGGAGCAGAAGACACCACTCTGCTGAACAGCATCGTGAGTGCAGCCCTGAGACACACTGAGATACAGACACACACACTGAGACACACACACTGAGATACAGACACACTGACACACACACACTGAGATACAGACACACACACTGAGACACACACACTGAGATACAGACACACTGAGACACACACACTGAGATACAGACACACACACTGAGACACACACACTGAGATACAGACACACACACTGAGACACACACACTGAGATACAGACACACACACTGAGACACACACACTGAGATACAGACACACTGACGCACACACACTGAGATACAGACACACTGACGCACACACACTGAGACACACACTGAGATACACACATATACTGAGATACTGACACACACACATATAATGAGATACAGACACACACACTGAGACATACACTGAGATGCAGACACACTGACACACACACAATGAGATGCAGACACACTGACACATACACACTGAGATGCAGACACACTGACACACACACACTGAGATACAGACACACTGAGATGCAGACACACTGACACCTACACACTGAGATACAGACACACACTGAGATGCAGGCACACTGACACACACACACTGAGATGCAGACACACTGACACACACACACTGAGATGCAGACACACTGACACACACACACTGAGATGCAGACACACTGACACACACACAATGAGATACAGACACACACTGAGATGCAGACACACTGACACACACACACTGAGATACACACATACACTGAGATGCAGACACACTGACACATACACACTGAGATACACACACACTGAGATGCAGACACACTGACACACACACACTGAGATACACACATACACTGAGATGCAGACACACTGACACACACACACTGAGATGCAGACACACTGACACACACACACTGAGATACAGACACACACTGAGATGCAGACACACTGACACACACACTGAGATGCAGACACACTGACACACACACACTGAGATACAGACACACACTGAGATGCAGACACACTGACACACACACACTGAGATGCAGACACACTGACACACACACACTGAGATACAGACACACTGAGATGCAGACACACTGACACACACACACTGAGATGCAGACACACTGACACATACACACTGAGATACACACATACACTGAGATACACACACACTGAGATGCAGACACACTGACACACACACACTGAGATGCAGACACACTGACACACACACACTGAGATGCAGACACACTGACACATACACACTGAGATACACACATACACTGAGATGCAGACACACTGACACACACACACTGAGATACAGACACACACTGAGATGCAGACACACTGACACACACACACACTGAGATACACA